>NC_081410.1:575304262-575609954 GCF_030272615.1 Cryptomeria japonica
ATTTTTAAAATCCATTCTATAAACTCCTCAAGGCTCAAGATCCCATTGCAACATGGCGTTTCCATCATAGATATGTTTTTTATGATTGACATAGCTCTCAAAAATGATTCATTCATGTAGTCTTCCACTCTTTGATCTAATTCTTCTTCATCATCCTCACTTATATCTTCAATATGTCACCTCTTCCTTGTGCTCCCTCTATTGCTTCCAATCTAGTCATCATTGCTCTTAGCATTTTTGTCATACCAATGCATTTCTCTGACTTCTTGGTCTACTTCTATGAGCCATGTCTTCCACTCCAATTCTCTACAATCATTAGATCCTCACACCTACAACAATTTCATAGGGCTCTCCAATACTAGCTCTGATAACACGTGATGAATAAAAGAACAAGTGCCTAGTGAAAGGTAATTGATCCTAGAAGCTCAACATGCAAAACCAAGCTACAAAGACAAAATGGGAGGACAATAACTCAAAAATCATGAATTCAAATAACAACTTCCTAGCATGCAGCCCAACCACAAGGCAATACAATGAACTCATAATTTTTTTAACTACTCTGCCTCTGCTTCTTTTCTCTCATGCTCTTGTTACTTGTCTTTATCTTCCAACATATTTCTTCCTTTTTATGGAAGATATATCCACCTCCAAAAAATGTAACCCTTACCAACCATAAAGACTCCACCAATCAAGAATAGGTGTATAAGGTGAGACATTGTCAAAAAGTTGCAACAAATGATAATACCATGACTTGGAATGGGCGATTGAGAAAAGCAATTAGCAAAGAATGGGCAAATGGTAACAACCAATTATAGACAACATGTTTTAAATACACGACTTCATAAAATCACCCAACATAGAGGCATTGTAGATACTACACCCACATCCTTACTAGGATCACCCTGAGATAGGGTAAAATGCCTACCATGTGAACCCTAGTAACAACTCAAAACAATAGAAGAAAGATGCCATGCACGTGAGAGAACAATTTGGTATTCCAACTTGGAACAAATAGGGATAAAATCACATAACCTTAGAAAAACAAACAGCAATTTGTCATGCCCTTAGAGGTGGACCCCACCATGACAACGACGAGCAAAAAAACTAGAACTTGTAACAAAAAAAAACGAGCAAAACAAAAAAATTAAGGACCGTTGCTTTTGGGTAATGCAAGATTGTTGGTGAGCCAAATGCTATTGCATCAAAGAGGTTTGAATTTCAAAAGATGCAAACCCTAAAATAAACTTTCCAATTATTAGAATATTTAATTATATTTTAGTCACCTATATTTAGTTCCTTGTTTAATGGTCATTTAGCTTTAAGTTAATTAGCTTTTAAGCTTTATTTAGCATTTAGCTTTTTCTTTTTAATTAATTAGCTTTTAAGCTTAATTTAGCTTTTAGCTCTTTAATCTTTTACTTTAACGTTATGTTCTAATTATAGAACATCGTCTTGTAACCTCTATATATACGTGTGTATATCGTTCAATGTAATCATCCGATTATTGAATCATTCATTCAATTTATTTTTCATGGTATCAAAGCATGGGAATTAAAATTTTCAAAAATTTTTGTTATTAAAATTTTTCGAAGTTTTTATTGAAGAGATTTTTTTTTTAAACTGTTTTTTTTTAAAAAGCAGATTTTTTTTTCTCTTCCTGGGCAGTTTTTTTTTTGCAGGTTGAAAATTTTCCTAGGATTTCTGCAATTTTCGACTAGGGTTTTGACCCTTCAGTTCAAGTCGAAATTTTATTTTGGTTGCAAATTCTTGGTGGGTTTTTCGAGACCTCAATTGGGTCATTGTCAAATTTTTCTGGGTGCATCGTTTTCCATGCCTCAATTTTTGAGCCGTCGGATCTGCATTCTGTTTTTAGATTCTTGGTGGGTTTTTCAAGAGCTTTTCTAGGTTGGTCTCAGATTTTTCTAGGTGCCTTGTTTTACATGCCTCGATTTTTGTGCCAGCAAATTTGCCTTGGAATTTAAAAACAGTTCACAATTTCTGCTATTTCTGTGGACGTTGGGATTTTTGCTGTTTTTTTTTGGCACCATTTATGCTGTTTTAAGTGTGCAAAAAAATTTAATTTTTGGGTTTCTTCCAAACCTCGAAATTCGTGCCTTGGAATTCATGCCAAAATTCTCCTATAGGGTTTCAGTTTTTTCAGCAGCTGTTTCTATTTTGATTTTTTTTTAAATCAGATTCTTTTTGTCTCTTGCTTTCACTTAGTTGACCTCGATCAACCTCGATTTCCGTGATGGCATCATTAACCAACATCATGTTGGAACATAGTCAAAAGTTCAACGGCCGCAACTACAACACCTAGAAACAGCGTATGCTTACCATCTTTGAGAATCGTTGCCTTGATCAGTTTGTTTTGGGCAAGGAATCTCGTCCTACAACAGCAGGTGATGATCAAGACAAACATGATGTGAAGAATCGAGAGGTTGTCATGCTTATCAAACTCTCCGTCACAGATGATCAACTCCCACAGGTGCCTTCAGGTAAAACAGCAAAAGAGATCTGGGATCTTTTGAAGGATCTTCATGAAACGTCCGAAAAGAGCCGAACTTTCTTTCTGAAGAATATGTTGTTTTCTATCATGATGGATGAGAAGTCATCTATCCAGGCACATCTTACGAAGATCAAGGACATCCGTGATCAGTTAGAAGCTATAGGCCGAACCATGGTGGAAGAGGATATGGTAGTGATCACGCTGAAAAGCCTTCCCACATCCTACGAGCATTTCATTGATACGCTCAATATCTCCTCTACTAGTGTTGATTTGAAGTTTCCTGATCTTTGCAACAAGCTGCTCCAATAGGATCGATGGAAGCAGCTGTTTGGAAGCAACGCTAGTTCGTCCACTGAATAGGCTTTCACAACCTCAACTTCGCATAAGTACAAGGGTAAAGCTTCGTCCTTCCAGCAGAAAGGACAAGGTCAAGGTCAACCTCAGCAGTCTTCCAAAAAGAAGAGCTTACAGTGTTCCTACTGTCATATATATGGCCATTTGGTGAAAGATTGCCGGAAATTGATAGCATCCCAGCAATCCAAACAGGGAGGGTCCAAGCAGAAAGCCAATTCTGCCACGCATCCTGATCAGAAGGAATCTGCCTTGTATGCGTTCATGGCCCAAACCTCCTCTGATGATGTTCAATCATCAGCCTAGTACATTGACTCTGGAGCCTCTCGACATTTCACACATCGTCGGGATTGGTTTACAGAGTACATGCCTTTCACTGATTCAGTGATCTTTGGTGGAGGCGAAGAGTATATTGTTGTTGGCAAGGGCAACTTTCAGATTTCATCTGGTGGGAGGGATTTAATATTCCTCAATGTATACTTTGTACCTGGTATGAAGCTCAATCTACTATCAGTCAGTCAGATTATGCAGCATTCACCACAGCTGGATGTTGTCTTCAGGTTGCACAAGTGCAGCATTGTTGACAGGGAGACTCGCACTACAGTTGCAGTTGGTATTGAGGATCATGGTCTTTATAGACTTGTTGATTCTACTAGTTCTCAGGAGCTCGCCATGGCAACTAGGAGTACTTCCATCAGCACTCTTTGGCATCAACGATATGGGCATCTCAATGTGCACTATCTCTCTCAGTTGGTTCGAGAGGATCTAATCATAGGATTACCTGAGATTCAAACTCAGAATCATGGAGTTTCGGAGCGTGTCAAGCTCGAAAGCAGCATAGAACTCCGTTTTCAAATGGAGATGCTTGGAGAGCATCCAAGGTCTTGCAACTCGTTCATGCAGACATCTATGGTCCCATGAACACTCCATCAGTCATTGGATGCAGGTATTTTCTATTATTTGTTGATGATTTCAGCAGACGCATGTGGGTTTATTTTCTTAAGCAGAAATCAGAGGTGTTCACCATGTTTCACACGTTTAAGGCCTTAGTGGAAAAAGAGTCTAGCTGTCAGATAGTCACTCTTTGGTCCGATAATGGAGGGGAATTTTGTTCTACAGAGTTCACCAACTTTTGTGCATCACATGGCATTAAGCATCAGCTTACCACACCTTACACCCCACAGCAGAACGGTGTTGTTGAGCGCAGGAACCGTACAGTCACTGAGATGGCTCGGTCTATGTCGGAGTATAGAAATGTTCCAAAACACTTTTGGGCGGAAGCGGTCTTCATTGCAGTCTACCTTTTGAACCGGTCTCCCACAAAGGCCGTTAAGAAGATGACTCCAGAGGAAGCTTGGTCTGGCAAGAAGCCCAAAATCAGTCATTTGAAAGTTTTTGGCTCTACAGCTTATGTTTGGATTCCAGATGCCACGCGCACCAAACTGGATCCAAAGAGTCAGAAATTGATGTTCATCGGCTACAGTGACAACCACAAGGCATATCGGCTGGTTGATATAGACACTAATCACCTCATATTCAGTCAAGATGTAGTATTTGATGAAGAAAGAGGGCCTTTTCAGCCTTCCTCTCCTAATTTGAGCACTGAGGATCACCCTCCAAAGGCTGTAAGTATGGGTGTTCGTCTTCCCTTAGCTCCACTTGATGGGAGGGATTTAGTTGACTCTGAAGTTGTGGGGTCTCCCAGGCATGACATTGCACCCCCTGACTTTCCTCAAGATCTTCTCGATCCACATCCAGAGGAGCTTACTCTAGATATTCCAGGCACTCTTCATCCTGCAGCAGATGTTGGTACTTCTACTCTCCGACCTAAGTGGTGGGCCAAGACCATTGGTGATCTTCATGATGATGAGCTCATTGAGGGTAGATCAGTTAGAGGTAAGAGCAAGCAACACACAGTTAATTTTGCTCTTATGGCCAACATTCACGGTATTTATGAGCCTCAAACATATACGGAGGCTAAAGGTGTACCTGAATGGGAAAAGGCTATGGCAGCGGAGCAACATAGTCTTCTGAAAAACAACAGTTGGGTATTGTCCGATCTTCCTCCAGGAAAGAAGCCCATTGGCTGCAAATGGGTGTTTAAAGTCAAGTATAAAGCTGATGGAAGTCTTGATAAGTACAAGGCTCGATTGGTGGCAAAAGGGTTTTCACAGAAGGAGGGCATCGACTATGAAGAGACATTTGCTCCCACAATCAAGATGAGTACCATTAGGCTTGTCCTCGCTCTCTCAGCTCAATTTGGATGGAAAGTCCATCAAATGGACGTCAAGAGTGCCTTTCTCAATGGTGATTTGCAGGAAGAAGTCTACATGACGCAGCCTCCAAGTTTCAAGGTTGCCGGTAAGGAGCACCAAGTATGTAGACTAGTCAAAGCACTCTATGGCCTCAAACAGGCTCCTCGTGCATGGTACATCAAAATTGATAAGTACTTGATTGATCAAGGCTTTCAAAGGAGTTCTTCAGATCCCAATTTGTATGTCAAACATACTAGTGATGATATTCTATTTCTAGTAGTCTATGTTGATGATCTCATAATTACTGGCAATGCAGCACATCTGATCATGCAAGTCAAACAGAATTTGTGTCAGCATTTTGATATGACAGATTTGGGACTTCTCCATTATTGTCTCGGTGTAGAGGTTTGGCAGACTGATAGCCACATATTCATTTCTCAGTCAAAGTATGCCAAGAGCCTACTAGATAAATTTCGAATGCAAGATTGTAAACTTGCATCTACACCTATGGAGATAGGGCTCAAATTATCAGCCAAATCAGATTCACCTGTAGTGGATGAGTCTTCATTTAGGCAACTAGTGGGCAGCCTCATCTATCTCACCGCCACTAGACCTGACATCAGTTATGCTGTGAGCTATATTTCTCGCTTCATGTCAGCCCCAAAAGTTGAACATTGGGTTGCAGCGAAGCGTGTGCTTAGATATGTGAAGGGCAGTCCTGATTTTGGCATTTTGTACAGCAGAAGCAAAGATCCTAGGCTGGTTGGTTTTATAGACTCAGATTGGGCAGGTTGTGTTGATGAGAGAAAGTCAACTTCTGGGTATGTTTTCAGCTTGGGTACAGGTGCAGTCACATGGACCAGCAAGAAGCAACAGGTAATAGCTCTTTCCTCGACCGAAGCAGAGTATCGGGGAACTGTTAAGGCAGCATGTGAGGCAATTTGGCTACGTAGGATGCTTGCAGACATGCAAATGTCTCAACCAAGACCTACTCCCTTGTTTTGTGATAATCAAGGGGTTCTAAAATTAGCCAAAAATCCAGTCTTCCATGAGCGGACAAAGCATGTGGAGCTTCATTGTCATTTCATCCGCCAGCATGTTGAAGATGGATCAGTGATACTGCAGTACATTCCTACAGAAGATCAGACTGCAGATATCCTCACCAAGTCCTTGAGCCCGGCAAAGTTTCTCAAATTTAGAGGGCAGCTTGGTGTGATAGATAGCATGACCATTAAGGGAGGGTATTAGAATATTTAATTATATTTTAGTCACCTATATTTAGTTCGTTGTTTAATGGTCATTTAGCTTTTTAGTTAATTAGCTTTTAAGCTTTATTTAGCATTTAGCTTTTTCTTTTTAATTAATTAGCTTTTAAGCTTAATTTAGCTTTTAGCTCTTGAATCTTTTACTTTAACGTTATGTTCTAATTATAGAGTATCGTCTTGTAACCTCTATATATACGTGCGTATATCGTTCAATGTAATCATCCGATTATTGAATCATTCATTCAATTTATTTTTCACCAATGGGATGAAGGCAAAAGTGACCCTACAAGTGCAGCAACAAGTTAGAGGTCTCACCCAAACAAGAAGAGCAGTGAAAATCTTTATGACGGGGTTGAAACTTGGGTACCATTATTTCATGCACAAGTACTACTTGTGTTAAGCCTGCAGACCTAGTTAAAGCAACAAATCCCTATCCTCAAGAATTTTACAACTCATATAGATGGATGGGATGAAGGCAAAAGTGACCCTACAAGTGCAGCAACAAGTTAGGGGTCTCTCCCAAACAAGAAGAGTAGTGAAAATCTTTATGAAGGGGTTAAAACTTGGGTAGCATGATTTCATGCACAAGTAGTACTTGTGTTAAGCTTGCAGACCTAGTTAAAGCAACAAAGCCCTATCCTCAAGAATTTTACAACTCACATAGATGGATCCTTTAGCACAAGGGTCAATGCAAATTTTTCCTTGCAATAGAGGCTACCATGTTTAGAATCCACTCATTATGCTCCACCAAACTTGTCCTTGTGGAAGCAATAAATGAGCATGTATTTTATGCGTAATGCTCCTTCCACCAAGGCATCATGGCCAAGTTCGATTGTGAGTGTACACCCACAATAGCTTGTAAGGAATCATTCCAAACAAATTCAACGCCTCTTATTGATCGAAGACATTACCTTCCTCCCAAAATCACATCCTGAACCAAATGAGTATCTAATACCTACAGGGGGCATACCATTCAAGCCAATTTGAATTGTCAAAGAGTTTTTTACAAAACCATTGAATCACGCATGTTTAGCAATCAAATTAAGAGAGATAACCCACACCGATTTCATCACAACCCCTACACTAGCATCACCCATACAATTAATCGACAATTTATGGAAGTTTAGAGCCATTAGGAAGAGAGGCATAATGAGGTGGCTTAGAAGTTGATATCAATGGGGTACAAGAAGAAGAAAAGCCAAGGGGAATTGATGTAACCAAGTCAAAGGATGGGGAGTGTATGTAATTGAGGCTATTGCATACAAGTTTCTTTACACAGGTGTAGTTCAATGCCATTATAAAATTCTCAATGCCAAGAATATTGCTACTAATGCTATTGAGTGCAAATTTTGGAGAGGAGTATGAGAGTATCAAAAACTGTGAAATTTTTTGGGTGCAATGTCATGACTAAATCTTATGTTCCAAGCTAAAGAATCCAAAAACACTCCAATACAGTCAAGTTTAATAAACATAAATCATTAATAATTAATAGCTAATATTTATTTTTTAGAGTTTTAAAAAAATGAACTTTCAGTCCATAAATTTTAAATTGTTTTTTTATTTTTTTATGAATTCTACCTTTTTAATTTTTATTTTTAAAATTTTTTAGATATAGCATTTGATTTTAATTTTTAAATTGATGTCTATTTAATATTTATTATTTATATATTGAAATTTATTTTGCTTTCGAGTAAATTATATGGCATCTCCAAGTACTTGTCTCCTTTTTCAAAAAATAGCATACCATATTAGTATTCGTCTCCACCCATACCAATACTTTCTGTTTTCAACATGTTTGTACTTATTAGACACTTCAATTCTTCATTTTTGTACTTGTTTGGATCTTGCAACTCCAACAAATTCAAACTCTTGCCCATGAATTCAACAACTTCACACACTCTCGTTCCACTTCAACGATTTCAGCTCCTTTGATTTATGTCTTGGAGCTAATCTCGACCACTAATTTTCTAGCTTTGTTCTTTAGCAATGTCTACTACTTTAAGGGTAAGCTTGTTTTGGCATCTCAACCTGTAGTTTGGTAATGCATAAAGTCTAAAGAGGATTTGAGACTCTCTTTTTACTTGTAGCGAACTAGTTGAAATTCACATAAGACTACATATCAACCAATGCACTCTCATCGATAGCACAAAAATCCATATATTTAGAGAAAAAAATTTCCTTTTATCATATTCAATAAAACTTTACTTTCAAATATGTAAGTTGCCACATTTATGAGTATTGTGCATCCAAATATGCAAGTTGTCTTATTTATGATCTCACTTGAAAGGTCATAACTATTTACTGCAACTCAAAATGGGGTGAGTTTTATTTTATTGAAAAGTAAAGACTAAGTGAATATTTTAAATGTTTTAAAACATGCTTTCAAATAAAATCAAGGAAGTATAAGTCATCAAAGTTCACAAACATAATTTGATTCAAGTCCATTATATGACAAGCTTTCTACTACAACTCTTGAGTGTTGAGACATGGACCAGCTAGGACTCGAACCTAGGACCTTCCATACGTTGTTGGAGTGCTCTACCACTGAGCCACTGGCCCCTCTTGGACCAGTCCATCGTCGGTCCGGGTGTGGCTTATTTCCAACACCAACACCCCCCCTTAAGCCACACCTCTCGTGCACTTGGGGCTCCTAGCCTGGACCTAGCTTTGATACCATGTTGAGACATGGACCAGCTAGGACTCGAACCTAGGACCTTCCATACGCTGCTGGAGTGCTCTACCACTGAGCTACTAGCCCCTCTTGGACCAGTCCATCGTCGGTCCGAGTGTGGCTTATTTCCAACACCAACATTGAGAACTATAACAGCTGCATAACCTGTCTAAATATGGAGAAATAGCAAACAATTAACTGTAATAA
Source organism: Cryptomeria japonica (assembly GCF_030272615.1). Taxonomy (NCBI): domain Eukaryota; kingdom Viridiplantae; phylum Streptophyta; class Pinopsida; order Cupressales; family Cupressaceae; genus Cryptomeria; species Cryptomeria japonica. The sequence goes on from NC_081410.1 coordinate 575,313,521, forward strand.
TGTTGTATCACCCTTCATTATGTAATCAAAATGACTTATAAATCTCCCTATGTGATTTGCTCATCTAAAAAATAGTCATTTGTCCCTTCCCTTCATTATAGATTTGTACTTGTAATGCATACATTGAAGTGAAAGTAATTAACAAGGAATAAGTTTTAAATTTGTAATCTCCAATTATCATGAGCTCATTAACTTGTCTATGATTTAGAATTCATCAGTTAAGCCTTGTTTATAGGGGTTAAAAGAGGGTTTCGAATGGACAAAACCTTTTACACAAAACATTAAAGATATAGCAATGAAGCCTAGCACCCAAATGTATAATCACAAGGAACTAAAAGTCTGAAGGCTTAAGACAAGCAGCAATAATTGGAGAACAGTTCAACAAGGACAAAAAGTCAACTAAGGCCCAGCAGAAAACAAGAAACTCACCTGAAAGATGCCAATTGAGAATCTGATATAGTCTGAAGTTTTTTTGTTTGCTTTCAAATCTTTGACCAGCGAATTGTTTTATTGGTTTGAGGTGAATTTTGATGTTTTTTTAGTTTTGGGGGTTTTGCTTGCTTATGCCAATAAAAATTTGCCAAAGAAATGCAATATATAAAAGAAACAATTGACTGAAACAAAATTTCAGAACTCAGATTTTATTGCAGCAAATTATAAATTCAAGAGAATGACTATTTATGACAACTAGAGCCAAAACTGGCCTACCAGGTGTACAATGCCTTGCCTAGATGAGCTTATTTTGATGTTGGAGGTGGTGCACAAAGCAATACAGAAGCCTCCAGGTGCTGCAAATTGTTCCAATGTATTTTATTCTCCTTATATATAATTATCAAAAAAAATTTAAGGAAGAAATAGCAGATCAAGTGCTTATTCCAAATTCTTGCCAGGAGAAACCTCCAGAACTTACCCCAAATGACCTGAAAGAGGATTCCTTCAATGCAAAGGTGAATGGATTTTCATCCACACACTGAATAAGGGTGAGAGTTTTTGTTCTCAACCTGAAACTCCAATCAAGCTTGTTGTTGTAGAGCTCTCCAAGGAAAAAATTGTCAAATATCCAATGAATAATGAATAAAATGTTGCCCCCGATTTTTTTAAACATTCCCCAAACCCTAATTCGAATTTGGGGTTAGGGTTGTACTTTTGGCATAAAAAAACATGTTAAGATGTTTCTTTTTATTAAAAATTAACTTCCCCTAAGTGGTTTGACCCATTGAGGGTCTAATTCCTTATTAAAAGTGGCCATATTGTTAAGTTATAACTTCTAGGGAAATGTGCCAAGGGGCCATTTTTTAATTCATCATTAACTTTTATTAATCTCCTTTTTAATAAAGTTACTTTATAATTTTTCTAATTATAGAAAAAGTAACTTTATAATGAATTATTATAAAGTCTATGTAACTTAAGCTCACCAAGGCCAAAAATTGACTAAGTATAGACTCCTCTTGGTAAAGCCAATCATCTCCTAGCCTCTGTAATTGCCTACGGATGCTACCAGGCAAAACTATGCAACTGAGTGATCACAAGAAAAATGGGGACATTACATCACCAAATCAGGGTGGCTTAAAGCCAAATGCTCCAAAGAGCTTTGAATACGCCTAGCAGGCTTAACCATAGAATCATTAATCCTTTATTTCTCATTAACAACCTTCCTCTTTTTGTTTTTCACTCTTGAATCAAAAGACCTAGATCATCCAAGAGAAATCTTTTTTTCCTAGAATTTGGAGAGTGAAACCAGCGAGGTGCACCCTATGTCCACATCCACCAAATTCTGCACTTGACTAGCCAACTTAGAACCCCTCCAACTTAGAACCCCTCACAGCAGAGTGATCTAAAGGATCCATTTTTTTTTTTCATATTTTCTTCCACTAATCATTTGCATTACAACATTTCAATTGGTGCAATAGAAGAACTCTAGATCTTCAAAATCATATTATGAGCATATGTATGACTGAAGAGTGTTATCTTCAATTGCTTACTCAAGTTTTATGGGAGCTGACCTAAGAGAATGTGCTCCCTTGCAAAAGTTACAACTATGTTCCAAAGATATTATTAACACCACCAAACCCCCAAATATCAAAAAAGACAAAACAGGAGAAACAAAAAGCAGAGCTGTACAGAATACTAAATCAAGTGTGCAAGTGCAAGACACTTTTGCAATTGCAAAGCAGAGGGAATTTGATGATTTTGAGACAAATAATAGACTGAGACGTTCCATACCAAACCCAAGGCATTCAGACTTCAATACCATACCACATTGCATTCAGTCTTCAATCACAGAGTTAAGTGCATTTATTTTCTACATTTATATCCGGCCCTTTAACATTTATTGTTGCAGAATACATTAGCCCACGACTCTCCACTCACTAATAATCTAGGTTGATTGTGCTATGTGTATGCATATTAATGGATTAGCCTAGACTTAGGATAAGGAAAGTTTATTTTCCTTTACAATGTGGTTGTCTTGACATGTTATTGCAATATTATAGTTATTTCTAATTCATATCTAATAGAAAACACTTTTCTAGCATTTTACAGACTCATTCCATATGTTTTTTATGCATATCTATATTTTCGATGAAATTTATAATTTATTTTCAAGTATTTTTTAATTTACTGAGTTTTTGCCAAGTGGCCCGGGTCCAATGTAAATTGAATTCGCCTACTTTTACCAAGTCAAGAGTTTACGAAATGAGTAAAATATCATCCAGACACGCCTGATATGCAGGGTACAGCAGACTGGACTAACTTGTAGAAGGAGACACATCTCGGCTGTGATTAAAGGACAACATGAAAAATAAATAATTAAGAAATACAACCAAAGAGATACCCTCAAGTTCAACAATGGCATGTAGATCAAGGGCTAGAAGACGAAAAAATCCTTGGTCTTCTACATAAAATTTAATTTGAAGGAAAAAAGAATGTCAAAACTATTAACATATCAAACTTCTCCCTCAAGAAATTTTGACAGGAAAGAATAACCCTCGGTGGCCGCACCTAAGGCGGCTGTTGCCCAAATGGAAAACTGTAGGGATGAATTTACCAGATTTCTTTCAAAGTACAAGCTGCCGAATAATCATTCCATTATGGAAAAACGGTATATTTAGGGTTAGGGTTTACGATTTAGCTTACCCGGTTCATAGCCATATTCTTTGAGTCGATCCTCAATAACATTAACGGCGTTCTCATTCTGTTTGTAGAGTTCATTGCAGTAGCCCAGGAGCTCCCGAAATGATATAGTATCAATCGTCATTGATTCTAAGGCCTCTACTTCCTTAACTGTTGATGTTGCTCGGCGGCTGAGTCCTTCCACAAACGGATTCAATGATGAATCTGAATACAGGAAAAAAGTGGTTGAGGTCGAGTGGATATGCCCGATTGTATAAAATGCATGGATTTGACCATTAATGAAAAAGTAGATAATTTTTTACCGATTGGGATTGGGCGCTGGTTCATGGAACTCTTGAGATTGCTACACATTTTTTGAAGATGCTCGCAGAAACTGCGAAGCTGATTGCAGAATACAAACGATGGGTCCTGCATATTGATGCTGGCTGGTTGTGCTGCAATGGCTGTTCGATGTTTGATCTGTCGTGAAAGATGAATTGCTGAGGAATGAATCCTTTAGTTTGATGTAGAAATTTTTGAAATGGCTCGGAGGGAAACTGGCTAGCCTAGTTCGCAATAAGTATATTTGGATTTTTGTGGTTATCAAAAAATAATATATAGAATTACATATTCTTATTTATGGATAAGATATTTTTATATGAATTTTTTAATAGTTCTTAAAATTTTGGTGGAATTTTAAAAAAATACATGATTTTCTAGAATCTATTAGTGGATTAATTCTATGTCTATTGGGTGTTGAGGAAGATTTTATTCATCATATAAACTCTAAAAAATCATGTATCTTTTATCTTTGAAAACCTTTCATATGTCTTAAAATATATGACTATTGTCTTATTAATTTTGTAATAAGCTTCCTACAAATCTTCATAGTTATTTGGATTCTATGGTGAAAGGTCTCCTAGATCATTTATTAGCGTTGATTTATAATGAATTACCTCTAACTTGACCTCACCCTTTTCCTCTTGAGCCTCTTACAATGCAACTTCTTGCTCTTTCACTTTCTTATTTATCTCATCTTTCTTATCTATAGATGGAATCAATATTGGAACATAGGGGCAAGACGAGAAATATTTTGAATAGTAGCCTATATTCAATCCCTCGCTTTAAAATATGTTTATTTTAGGTCCATTAGTTTATTTCTAAAACTTAAGTTTTATTTTCCAATATTGTTATAATCCTCTTATAACTTTTGGCTTGTGACCTGGCTAAACTAAGTTGTATGGGCTACCAATATTATGGTTTATGTGGTCAACATGTCTCCAACCTTTTTTTATCATGAGTGGTCTTGTTGGTTTGTTAAGGGACATGATCAACTATATGTCTTATGTACAAAGGAGCCACTCTCCACATAGACGAGATATTTAAATCATGGTTGAAACGTGATGAAGAGAAAAATTGAACAACCTCAACTTATTCCTTGAAAATGTCATTATCACTCTCTATTCTCATCGCATTATCAAAAACTACAACTTTTATAATATCACAACTCGATAATAATAAGAATCTATTGGTCCTTACTAACTCTCTCATTAGGTCTCAAGCAATGTTGTCTACATCACATTAAATTTGGGAAGAGATGTGTTACTTTCTATAGTTTTGTTTATAATGGACAACAATTCATTATCTAAATTTTTATTAAATTTCCTCAAATTTTTTAACCAAGAATATTGACATACTTTTTTTTATGAGCAAATCGGCATTAAGGGAAATCGTTGTAGCTAACGTTGTGCACTCACATATTCTAAACGGTACATTAATTTTTAATGCTTTTTTGTTCTCTGTAAGCAAATTAACTATTTATAGCTATTGTTCTAGCTTCTAGGTAGTAACGACACACATTGTGGGGTCTGCAAGGGTTAGAAGTACACATTTCAAAGTGTTGTCCAATAACCGTGCAAATTAAAATTGCCAATACTTATGCACAAATGACTCAGTAGTTGTTCATAAATGCCCTAGTAGTTGTTCACAAATGGGTCAAATATGGAGCAAAAAAGCTAAAAATTGAATGGCTATTGGTACATGTGAAATTTGTTAGTGAGATTTTAGTTATCATTTTTTTGGTTCTTTAAAGTTAATAACTAAAGAAGTGAGTTCACAAAAAATGCTCGATTATTGAAACGTGCATGGCTACTGGTGTTCTTCTCCTAACAAGACCATCCCCATAATTAATTTAGCATTCTAAACAATTACTTAATTGTATTAGGAAAGGTTTAAAATATATCAAAACATACCCAAATGACAATATCCCTCAAGGACTTATGCACAAGAAGCTAGACACAAGGTCTTCAATAGACACAAAACCTATCGATTAAGACTTATCTAAACAAATCAAAATGTTGTTCAACAACATAGAAATCTAAATACATTACGTAACAAAAAGGACATGATCAACTAAGAACCTATGGTAGTCTTTTGCTGCAAAGGGTGGTCCACCAGTGCAAAAGCCCACTCCTTTGATTTTGGGCAAGCTATGTTGGTGATTATCTTGAGGAAGTATGCACCCTATGTATGTGTATGTGTATGTGTATGTGTATGTGTGTGTAGTGGTGTGCCTCCTTTTGGCTCAAAATTTAATCCGTTCTTGATTTTTTGAATCGACTATTGGAAGTCAACCTAAATGTGAAAATACCTTGAGAACTCGATATAAAGGCATCATCTCTAAATCATTTGTTCATCTTTCATAATTCACAAGTCTCATTCAAGCACACAATTCCTTCATCCAACAACAATCCTAAGTATAATGAGTCTCAAGCTACAACAAGTTTTCTACAAGTATGTTTTCATGATGGATTTTATTATGATTTATCATGGTATTGCATCAACACTTGGACGAATTATCTATAGAGAATTGCATCACCATCATTATCAATCTTGAGGTATAATCTTGTCAATTCAACATTTTACTTTAGATTTAACCTTTACCTTTGCCCTACCAGGGGTAAGCTCTCTTTTCTAATCGATCATAGTTGTGGTGGAGCTTAATTCCGACCTAGGGTTTGACTTAGGCATATCTTCTACACAACACAACACTTTCTCTCTTTTTTATGTGCAGATTACAAAACCAACCACCAAAAGCTGTAGAGTTGAAAAGAGAAAACTAAGACATACAATTCCAGATTTTGAATAGGAGAAAACCCCTAGACTATATCGATTTGCACTTATGACTTACAAATTTTTTGGCTAAATTTTAGAGAGAGTGATTTGTAAAGCATCCTGATCTAGAATCTATTTTTTTAGCTAACGAAAGCATCTTCAAGTCTATGGCACCTAGAACACTTGATCAATACTTTCAGCTCTAGATTTCAATGACAGGTTCCTTTTTGTTTATCATTTCCAAATTTATACTTTTGTTTTAGCTTTATGTTTGCATGTTTATGTATATGTTGAATACTATCAATATTGCATCATTTAACCTAGTTTTGGCATCTTCAATTTAATCATATCTAATCGACATTCAAAAGTAAACAATCAATCACAGTGCTCAACTCTCCTATAGAATTGAAGCTGAGCCTGATTGATTGTTCCCGAATGAAAGAGTTTCTAAATGATTCCTAGTTTGCATTCTTAGGCTAGACTCCATTTTCCTACATTTCATTTTGGTGAACCCAACGTATCTTATATTTTGCAAAATTTTGATTTTCATTTTTAGATATGACTTATATGTACTTAATTTATTCATATTTGAAATCATTTTTTAATTATATCATTTATGCGCTTACATTACATGCATAGAGCTATTTCACCACCATTTCATTTTGGTGAACCCAACATGTCTTACACTTGCATAATTTCTGATTTTCAATTTCAGATATGCTTTTTTCATGATATTTTTCAAATTTAGATACATTCATTCATTATTTATGTGCTTGCATTACTTAGTCAATCACATCATTACTTCATTAGTTGCATAATTTAGAAAGCATGCTTGTTTCATTGTATTAGACATCATAGACAAAAAAGGGAAATTTTAAAACATTTTTCGTGTTGCAAAAAAATCTGGGGCACTACCCTAAACCCCATTCCATGTCGTCGAATTTGAGGTAAAGTGCTAGCCTTCAACTAATATGTCTTTGTATTGTGATAATGGGTTATCCTCCCTTGTATCACTTTATCCCCCTCTTAAAGGTCTTCCCATTCACAAGGACATTTTGAGGCAAGAGGATGATGACACTAGAACCGTTCTTAATGTTATCCCTTTTGAGGATGAAGCATTGATGAATCATGCACGTCCCTCTCTTAAAGTTAGTCCTAACCATGAAGACATTTTGGTGCAAGAAGAGATCATTAACACTTCTTTCAAAAATCTCCCCTCTAGGGATGATGCTTTGAGGAATGATGTTGAACCTTCTCCTAAAATTCACCTCCTCCACGAGGATAATTTGGTGCAAGAGAATGATATAATTGCTAATTTTCCTAAGGATATGATAGGTGGTAAATTGCAGACTGAGGCCAATCCTAGGTTGTATTTGAAGGAAAGGGAGGAGAGAGAGACAAAAACGTGAAGAACAAGGAGAGGAAAAAGTAGCTAAAAAGCGAGAGAAAAAAACCCCAAGAAAAAAGATTGACAAGGGGAAAAAAGAGGAATAAAAAACAAGACCAATGAATTAAAAAAGAACCTAAAGCAAAGAGAAAAAACCCAACAATAAAAATAAAAAAATTATATATAAATATATATGTGTGTGTGAATATATATGTATATATACATATATATGTATATATATGTATATATACATATATACATATATATTTATATATATATATATGTATATATGTATATATACATTTATATATGTATATATACATATATATATGTATATATACATGTATATACATATATACATGTATGTATATACATACATGTATGTATATATACATGTATATACATATATACATGTATGTATATATATGTGTGTGTACATAATATGTGTATACATATATACATACATACATATATACACACATATATGTGTATGTATATCTATATACACACACATATACATACATACATACATACGTACATACACACACACATATATATATAGATGTATATATATATATGTATATATATATATGTATGTATGTATGTATGTATATATATATGTATATATATATGTATGTATATATATATGTATATATATATATATATGTATATATGTGTATATATATATGTATATATGTATATATGTATATATATATATATATGTATATATGTATATATGTATATATGTATATATATATATATATATGTATATATGTATATATATATATATAGATATATGTATATATACATCTAGATATACATATGTCTATATATACATATACATATACATATACATATACATATACATATATATATATATATATATATATATATATATATATATATATAAATATGTATATAGATATATGTATATATATATATACATATAAATATATGTATATACATATATATATATATATATATATATGTATGTATATGTATATGTATATATATATATATATATACATATGTGCGTGTACATAATATGTGTATACATATATACATACATACATATATACACACATGTGTGTGTATGTATATCTATATACACACGCATATACATACATACATACATACGTACATACACACAGACACACACACATATATACATACACACATATACATGTACATATCCCCACACACACACACACACACACACACACATTTATATATAATTGTTTTATTTACTCACACACACACATATATATTTATATATAATTATTTTATTTATTCATTTTCTTTTATTTATAGGTTTATTCATTTATTTTTGTGGTTTGGTTTTTTCTCTTTGCTTTAGGTTCCTTTTTAATTCATTGGTCTTGTTTTTTATTCCTCTTTTTTCCTCTTGTCAAACTTTTTTCTTGGGGTTTTTTTCTCTCAGTTTTTAGCTGCTTTTTCCTCTCCTCGTTCTTCGTGTTTTTGTCTTTCTCTCCTCCATTTCCTTCAAATACAACCTAGGATTGGCCCCAGTCTGTAATTTACCAGCTATCATATCCTTGCAATCTCTGAGCATCCTGATGATGGATCACAGAGTGTGATCCAAAACGTTGATGTAAAAGAAGGCACATAATCAAAACCAGAAGCAGCTACAAGAATATTAATATGGATTGTGGAAATTTGATCATTTTATGGATTTATGTTTAAAAAAATAAGTATTTTTTTAATGATAAACATTACAATAATGATGCAAGAGCTCACCCTTTCTTACAATCTCAAAACTCAAATAACATACCAAAACAAAAAATATGTTATGTTTCTTGTAATATATCACATAGAATCACCATACAGGAATAAAAATGACCTTTAATCCAAGTCTAATGTTTTGACAACCTTACAACAAATATGCAACATATTATTTCATTTCATTTATGGCTTGTTAGTGGCAATTGCCTATTTCTCCCTCTCTACATAATACCTCAACTCTACACAAATTTAAACTATTTCTCAACACACTACTTCTTGTCATGTATTCTCTACACAACAATTCCCTTCAATGGGTTTTGACTTTGCTTGCACATACATAATCATTTTTCTCACCACGTGTTTCTTCTCTTCCACACTTGCATTCTATTTATCACTTCATCTTGTAGTCATTTTCCAAGCTTTGACCTTTCTTCCTCACATTCTCTGAGTTCTTAGCATATATGTAGATTTCAAATGCCTCACTCGTATATTTTCCTCATTTTTTTCCCTCTATGTTACCAACTGCTTAATTTCTTAGATATCCTCTCTTACACAAGCTTCTCTTTTTTGTTAATTACCACATACTTGCCCTTCTCTCCTTCCTCTATCACTCCTTGTGTAGCTATAGTCTTCCAACACACACACCCCCCTAATCTCCTCTCTACATGATTATTCCTCTCCTCTTTTTAATATCTTACATTGCACTAATATTTTGCACCTATCATTTTTTTATTTCATTTTCCTTTGACCCATACAACCCTTTAATTCCTTTCCACATCAATGTTTGGAGCTAAATTGCATTTGTTCAAATTTTATAAGGTCTTTCTAACAAATCCATTTTGTATGTACCTATTATATTCATGTCTTCCAAGGCACTTTGCTATTTTTTTTAATGCTTCAATGTATATTCAAGGTAATCGTTCCAAATCTCCACCATAGGCTGCAAGGATGCTGGTAAAGGTTTTAGAAACTTGTATTTTCTTAAAGTTTCCAAAGCATTTTAACAATACAAGAATTTTCAAGTTTAAGTGCAGGCATCAAACAATTCATTTAAGCCTTGTTAATGATTCCACAATTTGCATACATATCTACTAGGTAGTACAACTCTAACATCATCTCATTGTATGCCATTAAAGTGCCTTGATAAGATCATAGAAATTTAAGAGGTTTAGACTCTGAAGTTGTTATGCAAAGTTGAAAGAGATGTCAATTAAAACCAAAACAAATCAAGATTAGAAGAAAACAAACCAACAATATTTTTGGTTGGTGTTGATTGTTAGTCAACTTGGGTACTCCTGCACCAAATAAAGATGAATTTTAGTTCATCGAATTCCTATGTTTCTATGGATCTTACAAAGATGTCTAATTTTTTTATTTTTGTTGACAAGGATTTAGAGATTTACATGCTCCGTATGATGAATAGATTTTAACAGGCTCCAAATAGAGATTGGAGGATCACCCAAAGAAGGTAGAGGATAATTCCTTCTCCAACTAGTTATATTTTCATAGATAGAGTATATTGTTTAAATTTCTAATGTTTTATAGGGGTAAATTATCTTACATTTCAGGTTTAATGACTTAGTGTTGCAATTTTGATGTGTTGTTATAGTTGGTATATTGATTCATTCTTTTCTTTTTACTTTTGAGCTTTGATGAGGAATAGACTATTTTTTGTATTTTATATTTATAGAAAAGACTTCACTTTTTTTCTCGATAAAGGGATGATAGTGTATAGACAATTGAATAATAATTCATGATTACACAAGTTGATGAGACTTATTAATACCGATAATAATGAGCAGATTGAGGTCAATTTTGTTGGGAACTAAGATAGATATGCCATACATACTAACTTCATTGGTGATTACATCAACTGATGGGCTTAACAGAACCAATAACTTTGGGCAATTCTAAATATTAGATGTGATTGTAAGTTTTGATCAGATAAAGACAAGATAGGCCCGTTATTGATACATAACCGCCAAACAGGTGCACAAGGGGAAACCCACAAGTAGTGAGATCACCAGAAGGAATAAAAACCAAAAAAGGTGGGCCTTTTTTGAAACACACTTTTGACCAGAACAATACACTTCTAAGAAAAAGGTTCCCAAAAATCCAAAATTACCTAATAAAAAACATAGGAGTTTAGGAACACCCCAAACCATTTTCTAAACAAGCCCTTGTGCGTATAACAATGAAGCCAAGGTTACAAATAACATCCAATGGGTTTTGAAAGGCTTCTCGCAACCTTGTATCTAAACTCACCATGTTCCACCATTAGAGATGAGAAATAAGTGATAGAGAGAACTAGTCATTCCTTGCACACAAGCACCAAAGAATAGACTAGAGAAAAATAGTACATAGGTTTTTGAAATGCCTCCCTAAACCTTTTGCTGGTGAAGATCCTTGCAAACAACACAACTAGGGTTGCCTCAATAGGCTTGTTATTCATAGAACTAAAAAGCACCAAAACCTCAACAAGCACAATGCTCAGGGTTCCCTAAAAAAACCACAAAAGAGGGTGAGAACCAATGGGAGCATGAGCAAAGGATTGAGGAGGGAATGACCACTTCAGGCAAGAGTTTGGATAAAACACGACAACAATTAGGAAGGGAGCAGGGCCCTCTCTAGTTAAAAGCCTACAAGGTAACCAACCCTCAGCACTTCCCACTTCCAACCAACCACCCGCAACACCAGGACAATACCAAAAGGAGCAACAACATTCTCAAGAAAAAACTCAGCTCACATACACCCAAACCGCCAACCCACCCTAAGGAAGCTCCACCTCAAATGAGTCTCCAAAGGGGGGGCATGTGACATAATGAAAGCATACCCCAAGAAAACAATGCTCGAACTTAGGAGACCCACAAAGCCCAGGAGCCAAACCTGGATTTGCACAGAAGCTCACCTCTGAAGGGCCAAGAAAACAGAGAGGAGCCCATCACCAATCGAGAGAACAAGGTAAAAGCACAAAACCGTGTCACATTTCAGACCAACTTATCAACACAAGTGAATTTAAGTAATTCTAACTAAAAATTAATTTTAGTCAAACATATGATCTATAGAGATTCATTATAACTATCTTATATATGGGTCACAACTTTTCCAATTGGAATTGTCTACTAAATGTATATTTTATGCCACTTTGGGTCTAATTGCCATTTTTTTTAAAACTTGATGTTTTTGATTGATTAAAAATAGGTTTTAAGGGACCCGAAACCCAGTTACATATGAAAGATATTCAGGAAAGAAACAAAACACAACGGCTGCAAAAAACCAGCAAAAAGACCAACAACAGAGGAAAGGATAACAAGAGGCCAACAAGAAATTGGCCTCGAGCCCAGCATAAACATAAATTTAGAAATTCTTCATAGTTTCTTCTGCATCCTGCACCAAAAGCATCATTGCCTTGGCCGCTTCCCTCAAGTCAGTATTTTCTTGAGCAATCTAGCTTTCTTTCATCTTCATATCCTTTTCCGCCGTAGTCTGTCTGGTTCTACGCCTAGGGGTCTGGTGGCTTAGGCTGGAAGTAGGAGCATCTTCAACTACTAGGTTCTTCTCTTGGTTTTTCTTTTCCAGATGATTCACCAGCGCATTCATGTTCTGGAGGAGACTTTAAGAACCTAGAGGCTATGGTCCATAAGGCTTTTCAAGGCTTTCTCATTTCTAGCCATCCGGGCATTAACATTGTCCTTAGCCTCCTCCACCTGGTCCTTCATTATTTTGATGACATCCTCCAAATGTTTCAGGTCACCTTTTATCAAATCTTTCTCCAGCCAGTCTTCCATTTCCATTTCCTCCTCTGCTTCACTATTCTCCGTCTCCTCGTGCTGCTTCCCAGAGTCGGACATGTTGATCAGCTTGTTGATCTTAACTTCCAGCTCCCTTTGTTTACCCTGCATGCCGGTAATGTTTTCCACCACCCACTTCTAAAAATTGAAGAATTCAAGGGTGCAATTGCGGGCGGTATCCAGAATGGTGTCCGCAGAATCCTTGCTCTGTTCCGTCTCCTCCACATTAGGGTTTTCACCTTCCTTAGGCTTCAGAGCCTCTTTCTCAGTTTTCGAGCCTTCAGGGTTAGGTTGACGATTCTCAGAATCGCCCCTTCCTCTCCTTCCCCATAATTCTCCTCCTTGTTAATCTCCATTTCAGAAATATTTTCCTTATTCTTTCCCTCTTCTTCCTCACAAAGCACATCCTTTTCTTCCTACACAATTTCAACCTTCCTTTTTTTATGGGTAGGGTTGCTGGTCTCCCCAGTCGAATCAGAGTCTATACATTTCTCAGAAATCTGAGCATTGATGATTAAAGGGTCATCCTTGGTAGCCCTATTCTTATCCTTCATATATTCATAAATCAACAGAATGAGTCCCTGGTGCGCTAGAGGGTAGGAGCTGGGTTTTTTAATGTGGTCGGCCAGGCTCTCGTTTAGAGAAGAGGCTAAATAGAAGGGCAAAGATATTTTAGCCCCATGGCGGAAGTGGTTCAGGATGGCGAAATGATAATTGTAAATTTTCGTAAACCTGCCATCCACAGTTAAATATTCCATTAAAGCCCTAAGAACTTTTTGCCACTGGAAAGGTTTTACCTGTTGGGGGGTGAAGTATGATATGTTGTCCTTCTTCGCCAGGTTGCCCTTCTCGTCCTCCGTCTTAGGGAAATTTTTTAAGGCCTCAGCGAAATACTTTCTATCCCTATAGAATTTTGTCCCCTCCATCTTGAGTCTCGTGACCTCCGAGATCAAGCTTTCATCAATTTGCCAGATTTCCCCAAACAGGGTAGCCCTGTTATTGCTCCAGCTTTTATCAAACCTGTGAGACACAGAGTTTCTACTACCATGGAGCTTCTCCATATAATCAGTGAAACCGTGTCTGTGGAGCCTTCTCCACACCTTTCTTTCGCTCTTCCAGTGCTCACAACCTGAAGGTTCATTCCTGTTAAGGTTGCCTCCCATTCTGCTTTCCACGTAACAATATCCTCTATTACAACTCTCGGCCTGCGGGTAAAACTCTGAATTTTTGATTTCCCCTTGTAAAGAGTCTTTCACAATTTTGAAATTGCCACTCATGTTCATATGAACCCGACTATTATTACAATTACCTTTCGCACACATATGATCTTGGTTATGATGTCGAGAAACACTCATCATCTGGCAGTTCACCCGCCCCCAAAATCTGTCATTGGTACTCGTTCCCCAGAAATCAATCATGATATTAGCTTGATCCATTAAGGCGATCAAAATATAATTGTTCCTTAATCTCCCACTTGATGTGATCTTCCCCTATATATTTGACACCCTTCTCCAAATTAACCCCTTCATTGGCAAGGATATCCGCTACCTTGTTACCCTCTCTAAATGTGTGGGTTATAATAATGCTAACATAGTTATTAAGGATAGCTTTAGCATTTTTAATAATATTGGCAATATTCCAGGAAACTGAACTAATACCTTTGAGGGCTTGTAAAATATTTAAAGAGTCCCCTTCGAGCTAGATTTTTTTAAATTTGAATTCCTGGGCTAACTGGAGGCTCTTAAGCATGGCCATAGCTTCAGCCACATGGTTGTTTTGGGTTCCAAAAGGGGAAGCAAAGGAAGCAATACAACTTCCTTGAGCATTTCTGATAACTCCACCTCCACCAGCCTTTCCAGGGTTCCCTTTGGCTGCCCCATCAAAATTAACCTTTATCCAGTCATAATCAGGAAACGTCCAAACAATGTTATCTCTCTTCTTCTTGTTGTCCGATCTATAGACCTTATGAATTAGGTTCCATTCAGTAAGAATGTCCTTTTCCATATCATTCATATCAATAATAGCCCATTGCTAATTATTCTTGCGAGGGATGTTTATGTTCTCCTTTATAGCCCTGCATATTTTTTCAAAGACTACCTGAGTATTACACTTATCTTCCCTAAATATCTTGTTATTCCTTTCTTTCCAAATGCCCCAACATATCATGGGGAGGGTCAAAGACCACAGGTTCTTAATGATTTGACATTTGGTAGGATAATTCCATTGCCATATGATATCCCTAATGCTTTTGTTCATGACCCAGTTAATTTTCCATTTTCCCCACATTTTACACCAAATTTCCCTTGTGAAGGAGCAATGAAAAAATAGGTGATCAATTGATTCCCCCTCCTTCTGACAGAGCTCACATATATTAGGGAATTTGAAGCCCCTTCGGATTAAATTATCAATAGTAAGGGTGCTATTATGAGAAGCAAGCCAAAAGAAAATGTTGACTTTAGGGATCAAGATGCTGTTCCAGACTTTGCTCCAGATGGGATTGCTGATTTGAGAGAAAGTGTTTTTATAGGCAGAAGCAACTATGAATTCACCTTTAGGATCACTTTTCCAGAGGAAAACATCATCATAGTTTTTGTTAGGGGAAAAGGACAACAACTCTTTCTGGAGAGAGGAAAAACCAGGATGGATGTCCTCGAGTTTAACCCACTTATTCTCCTTCCAATAGTCACAAGCCATTAGCCCAAACCTCCTTTTACATTCTTCAATAACTTGACTATTGTTTTGATCAAATAGGGCTTCATTCTTCATCCAGGGGTCTTCCCAAAACCTTATTCTGTCACCTTTTCCAAGGACCCATCCTGCTCCAGCTTTTGCAACTTTTATGGATTTGGTTACACTATTCTAGATGAAGGATCCAGCCGGGATATCTTCAGAATTAAGGATTCCTTGGATAGTCTGATTCTTAATGTATTTGTCAAACCAAATTTGGTTCGAGTCTTTCTTAGTGTCATAGGCTCTCCATAACTGCTTGGCAAGAAGAGCCTTGTTGAAAGTTTTTATAATTTTAATCCCCAACCCTCCTTTGTTCTTTGGCCTACACACCTTGTCCCAGGCAATCAGAGGTATTCTCTTCTTTTCTTCCACTCCTGACCATAAGAATCTCTTCTAAATTCTTTCCATAGCTTTAGCAATTTTAGCCGGAATACCAAACAAACCGAGGGCATAAAGAGGGAGATTTTGAAGGGTAGCTTGGAGGAGTTGCATTTTCCCAGCTTGAGATAACATTGAGCCTTTCCATCCGGAAAGTCTCTTATTAATTTTATCAATGATCATATTCCAGAAGGAATTTGGGGGTGCCAACCCTAAAGGAAGACCTAGGTAGGTGGAAGGCAGCGATTCCACTTTGCATCCAATAATATTGGCAATTTTCTGTTGTCTTATGACTGGAGTATTGAGAAAGTACATAGCTGATTTGTCCCAATTTACTTGCTAACCAATTGCTAAAGCATACGAGTTGAGAGTTGTTTTGAAGGCTTCAGCCTCCTTGACTGAAGAATATCCCATGATGATAGTGTCATCAACAAACTGTTGATGAGTGCAAAACACATTGGCAGAAGAAGGTTGAAGACCTTTGATAGTTTTTCTTTGTTTCAACTTATGAATCATTCTACTCATACTTTCAGCCAGAATGGTAAAAAGGATAGGAGATATGGGGTCTCCTTGTCTTAGCCCTCTAGAATTTAAAAAAAAAATTGTTGGAGATCCATTAACCAAAATAGAGAACATAGGAGTAGTGATTAGTTCTCTGATTATTTTGATAATCTTATCATAAAAACCAAAAGCCCCCATGATTTTAAATAGAACATCCCATTCAACTCTATCATAAGCCTTTGCCAAATCTAGCTTTATCAAGAAACCTTCTTTCTTTGCAGCACTGAGGGAGTGAATGTTCTCATGAACAAGAATGATTGAGTCAAGAATCTGTCTACCAGGAACAAAGCCTTTTTGCTCTTCAGATATGATGAAGGGAAGAACCGCCAAAATTCTAGTATTCAAGACTTTGGATATTATTTTATAGAAAGAGTTGCATAAGCTAATTGGCCTAAATTTGCCCATAGAATCCGCTCCAGCAACTTTGGGGATTAAGGCAATAAAAGTAGAATTCAATTCCTTAAGGATTCTTTTGGATCCAAAAAATTCTTTCACCACATTAACTGTATCCTTCCCCACAATATTCCAGAATTCTTGAAAGAAGAACATAGGGAATCCATCAGGGCCCGAAGCTTTATCCCCTTGAAAAGAGAAGACAACTTTTTTTATTTCTTCAGCAGACGGGATGGCAGCAAGGGTCTTATTCTGAATAGGGTTTATAATTTTAGGAATATTATTAACCAGATTGAGTTGATGGGTCTGATCAAGGTCCTCGTTACTAGATAAAAGTTGCTTGAAGAATCTAACAGCTTCATCCCTGATGTCATCCTTATTAAACAGAGTGTTGTTCTCAACAGTTAGTTTTGTGATTCTATTTGTTGCCTTATGTTTTAGGGAAGTCATGTGGAAAAACTTAGTGTTTTTGTCTCCTGCCTTCAGCCATATAGCCCTGGATCTCAGTTTCCAATATATTTCTTCCCTAGAAATAATGTTGTGAATGTTGTCAAGGACCTTATCTTCCATGGCTTTGGAATACTTTTTGTAGCCTTCTTTCTGGATGGAAATTTGTATCTGGTCTAGTTCCTCCTTTAATTTTTTCTTTGAATCAAAAATATCACCAAAGACCTTCTTGTTCCAAGTCTTAATATTGGTTTTGACATATTTAAGTTTTTTGGCAACTTTATACATGGTTGTTCCATTAACATCAAGATTCCACCATTCAACAATGAAATTTTCAAGATTGGGGTGGGATATCCACATCTTTTCGAAACGAAAAGGGAATCTCTAATTATTCTTAGAGTTCTCAGCAACAAAGGAAATGGGATAATGATCTGGCCCAATTCTATTAATAACAGAAAGGGAACAACTATGAGAAAGAATCCAATCATTAGAGAGAAGGGCTCTATCAAGTCTTACCTGGATAAGATCATCACCATCTCTTCGGTTTGACCAAGTATAGGAGGCTCTGTTGAGATCCAGGTCAATGAGAGCATTGTCATTGATAAAGTCCATCAGGTCAGATCTGCTATCTGGTTGAGCTTGACTACCTCCAAATTTTTCTTTGTCTTGTAGAGGAGTATTGAAATCTCCCATAACAACCCAACTATGCATAGAGAATTTTTTCCTTTTATGCTGAACTTTTTCCCAGAATTTACTTCTAGCAGATTTGGAATTAGGGGCATAGATATTAGTGATAACAAATTCCTTTTCATCAAAAATATTTATAGCTTTTAGGGATAAAATATTGACATCCACATCTATCATATCTCTAGAGGTTGTGCTTTTATTCCAGAATATTGCAACCCCTCCAGAGGCTCCATTTGAGCTACTGCCACAGACCCCTCCATTTTTAAAAAACTTTAATTTCTCCACTTTCTCTTTACTCATTTTAGTTTCCTGATTCAAGATAATATCCAGATTTTGATCTTGAATAAGATTCCTTAATATATCCTGTTTATTGAGACCATTTAGGCCTCTGATGTTCCATGATATTACTTTCATTTGGAAGCCTGGGGGCAAGACTCCTTGATAGTTCTCTGCCTTCCATCAGCTATGTTTTGTTTACTCTCTTGGTCCCTATGCCATTTCATAGTTTTGCGTCCTGGTGGGGATCTTGAGGCCCCAAAATCCGCCTTAGATCTGGTTCTGGTTTTTACTCCATTAGGACCTCCTATCTTCTTGGTCTTAATTTTCTTTCCATTTCCTATTGTGTTTTCTTCTTGTTGTTCTGTCCTGGATTCATCTTGTATGTTGCTCCATAGCTTTTCTCTTTTCTGGGATGAAGTGGTCATATTTACTTCTATGTTCTAGAATAAAGCATTTAAGTTTGCTTGTGGTGATCCAAACTTATTACTCCTCCCCATATCTATTTCCTGTTCTTGAAACTCTTTCCCTAAACAGGGTTCCTCTTTCTCTGATATGGGTTCATATAGTTCCTCATGATGAAAGTCAGTGATATCCTCAATCTCACCATCCTCAAGTGTCTCTGTACTAATTTCATTCTCATTCTCTTGCAACTGAAGGGCTTCAAAGGTATTGCCTATTTTGATCTCAAATTCCTTAGTTTCATTCTTCTTGTTCCCCTTCATGGCAGGGTCTTTAATAAGGTCATTGGAGTCATTTTCCTGATTTTCTAGTTTATTTACCAAATTTCCACTTTTTTCTTCTAACTTGTTGCAGACTTTGTTGTTATTTTTTTCTTTCCAAACCGGTTTATTAATATTTTTTTCTTTCCAAATTGGTTTATTAATATTTTTTTCTTTAATCATAGGTCTTTTAGGGTTGTTGGGGCAAGCATTAGCCCAGTGACCTGCTTTTTTGCAAGAAAAGCACACAAAAGGGAGAGATTCAAATTCAATGGCTTGTTCCCATAACCCAGGTCTGGAATTTATATCAATAGTACTTGGGAGATCCATATTCTATGATATGTTGACACAGATGCATGCATACACCAATCTCTTGCGAGCTGCAGTAATTGGGTCTATCGCAATAAGCTCCCCAAAGGAATTAGCAATTCCTGAGAAAACATCCTCCACCTAGTATTCCAATGGTAGTCCAGGCAACCTAACCCACACCGGTGCAGATTCAAAAAAGGAGTCATTTAGTTCCATGTTAGGGGTCCATTTTCTAATAGAAAGAGATGATTTACCAAACATCCAGGGGCCTCCATTTAGAACTGCTTCCAGATCTTCCCCGCATGAAAAGGAGAACACGAAAAAACCCCGAGGCAAGGCAGAAACTTCAACCTGTCCTTTCATTCTCCATTTTCTTTTAACAAAGGATCTAACATCCTCGATATTAGGTCAGGGTCCAACAAATTTCCCCACTCGAGAAAGAGTCATTAAAGAAATGCTATGGTCAATAACCAAATCAAGAATCTCAATCGCAAGTTTACCTGTTTTATTGTCTGATATATCCTTCACAAAGGGGAGAGAAGATTTACGAGTCGGTTTACCAGATGCATGTCTAGTGAAGAGACTATTCCATGGTTTAGGTATTCGCCCCTCCTTGGTATTTTCTGTATCAATCCGCACCGCCTTGGGGCATGAATCTTGCATATTTTTTTATTTTTCGGGATCGGGAGGAGGGTCCCATGTTCGTGGGTCCCCATCCTGTCTTCCATCCTCATCATCAGATGTTTGTCCTCGAGCTGCAGTGGATTCAGACCCAAAGGAACCAGCATTGTTGTTCCCTCCATTTCTCGAATTCAAATTTCCCCCTGCAAACGTTGTTCCCTCCATGTGCAAATCTAACTCTTATAATTTATTTTTTTCAACAACTCTTATAATTTATTTTTTTGAAATGTAAAAATACCCTTTTATAGATCTATGAGTGAATTTTCCAAAATATATAATTTTTAATATTTAATAAATTTTTTATATTTTATATTTTATTTTTATTGAAAGTAGGTCATCAACACTACAATATAAGGTTGATTATCTTGTAAAATAAAAATACTAGAATCTTGTTGGATATTGTTGAGAAGTTTGCTAGAATGATGTTTTGTCATTGATGTCAACATATTCTTTTGTGTATTCTAGTATACGAGCTTAACCGAAACTGTAACTGGGCATTAGGAGATTCTATTCTATCAGTTCATGATCTTCCGGATATAATTTGAATCTCTTTGTAAGACAATGAGTCTTACATGGGGTTGTAGCCCTTGTTGTTATTGTGATTTGAGCAATGAGCTCTAGGCAGTGTGCCTGAATGCATGTGCATTCCCCATTGTAATATTTCATATACTTCGAGCAGGGTATCATCTTATTGTGGGTAGGTTCCCACTGTGGTTTTTCCCTTAATTGAGTTTTCCATGTCAAAAATCTTGGTGTTATGAGTGTTATTGATGTTGTGATGATTTCTGCTTTAACTGATAATAATCAGATATGAATTTAAGTTTTAGTTGTATAAAGTTTTGTGCAAACTGACTCACCCCCCTCTCAATTTGCTGCATGTTGCCAATAATTAGTATCAGAGCTAGATCCTTCGAAAGAATCTTGACAACTTGAAGTGATCTGAGATGGCAATCTACACTTACAAGAAGGATAGTTTGAGGTTTGATGGAACAAATTACTCTTTGTGGAAGAACCAGATGGATTGTCACTTAAGATGCATTAGTGAAGACGATTGAAAGATTACAAAGAAAGTGTATAATGTTCCTCAAAATGGTCCTTCATCTTCAGATGAGATTAAAGAAGTTGAATACAATATTAGGGCAAAGGAAGCTTTGTTGAGTTCCTTGACAGACTCTGAGATGACTAATGTGATGGATGTGTAGACATCTCATGAGATCTAGAAGAAGATAGAGACTCTGTATGAAGGTGACACTCATGTGAAAGTTGCTAAGTTTTAAGGGAAAATAAGAGATGTTGAAGAAAGGACCTTTGTGCAGAAAGTGAATGAGCTTGTTTAGAATATTAGATGTGTTGGTGGAGTGTTATATGAATTTGAGATTGTAGCTAAGGTGTTGCCCGATCATTGCCTCCTGCCTACAAACACAAAGTTGCTACTATAGAAGAGATCCAGACAGTGATTGATGTAACTAGAGATATGCTAATTGGTAAGCTTGTTGCCTTTGAGTTGAGCAAGTTTGGAGAATCCCTTCCTAAGTTTGAATTTGCATTCAAATATACTATTTTTGAGAAAAAGAGATGTGATCCGAGAGATAGTTCTACAAAAGTGTCCAAATATGAAAAAGAGATGAGAGAACTTGAAGAAGAAGAAAAAGAACTTGAGGAGCTTGAAGCGCTTATTGCCAGAAGATTGCCTAAAGGTGCCAGTAAGTATGAAGGTAATTTGCCTCTTAAATTCTTTTCCTGTAACAAGATAGGACATTTTGCCTCAATGTGTCCGAAAAGAGTTTCTAAGAATCCATTTAAACCATATATGTGCAAATATCAGAAGAAGTGTTAGTATGTTGCTAATGAAGGTGTGACAGATGATGAGTCTGATAAGAGAAATTCAGGAGACGAATGGGTATTCATTGCTATCAAGGAAGATGATCCAGTTACTATTGATTCTACTAGTTGTGTTAATGAGGAGAAAGCTTTGGCTGATAAAATTGAAGAGAAAGATGAATGGGTTATTGATAGTGGCTTCTCTCATCATATGACAAGTGATAAGAGTAAGTTTGTGAGTATGAAAAAGTATGATGGTGGTGTAGTAATATTTGGTGATGACAAAGTTGGTATAATCCGTGGTAAAGGTTCTATTTCTCTTGATGGTAAGCATAACATTGATGACGTCTTATATGTTCAAGGTCTAAAGCATAATCTTTTGAGTGTTGGACAAATGGTTGACAAGGGATATGATTTGCAATTCAAGAATGACAAGTGTAAAATTCTAAGTGTCTCCGGAAATGAGATTGCATTAGGGACAAAGGCTTAAGGTAATTGTGAGATTTTGCTAAGATCAAGAGCTCAATGAAAAGTGCAAAATAGAGAGACAAAATATAGGACAAGAATAAACCATATTCTCATGAATAGATAAAATGATCATTTGTTGTTCAATAGTTACATACAATGAATACGACCCTGCTTATATAGGCAAGGCTATATGGATACGTGAGCACACAAACATGGCATGGGGCTCAATGAAACAAGGGTAGGTAGGAAATAGGTGTGGTAGGTAGGAGAAACAATAAAATATTCCACATGAGGTGGATCACCCACCGAATGTGGAATGTAACAACAAGACCACAAAAGGTGGAAATTCTCCTACACACACTATCCCAATGTGGCACAAACACCCAAGTGTCTCATACCCAAACTACTATGAAATGCATTATCCTAAGTAAACTTAAGTAAGGTGTAATAATATCCAACTTGAATAATTCATCACACCAACACCCCGCCTTAAGTGCAACTTACGGGAATGCACTTAAGTGTACAATGCAACTAAGCAATGCAAGATGGGTCCCAGCTACGAGGCCATGTTAGATACCCACGTACAATTGCAAAAAGCATGCAAACTAATGCAATCTCTCATAAAGCAGGGAAAGAGAGAAAAACCCAATGGGGAAAAACCCTCCCCCAAAAGAGAGATGAAAACTAAACAAGATAACTCTCATAGAAGTATGAGAGGAACAAAACCCCATGTGAGGAAAAAGTCCCCCCCCCCCCCCCCCCCCCCCCCCCCCCACCCATCATATGAGAGAAGAAGAGAAGCTAGGTAGCCCCCCTTAATGTAAAATATGCACCAATGGTAGAAGCTCGAAGATGAATGAAGAAACTACTCCATGAACATTGAACAACATTCCTCCCCTTAGGAAGAAACAAAACCAAAGGTGTATCCATGAAGTCTCCCCAATCATGAAGGGAAGAAGTAGGAAAAAAACTCATGATGAAAGAAGTCTCTGAAAACTACTCAAGTGTCCCCATGTCAATGATGAAAGATACCCACTCCAAAGGTGGTGAACTGCTCTACACTGCTGAAAAAGGCATTGCAAGATCTAGTGGAGATGAATGTAGAACAAGTCCCAAAGACTCACATGTCTCCTCTAAGGATAAAGAGACCTCCTCCAATTTTTGTACATAAGAATCCACAATCATGTCAACCTCGAAAGAATGATCATGTAGAGAATGAACAAGAGGGTCAGTGTGTTCCTCACAAAAATCAAATAAGGATAATCTTCATCAAAGAGAAGATGAATGTCATCAATGATGTCTCCCAAATCTGCAATGTAGGCCTCCATAAACAAACCGACAATGTTTGTCGAGTAGTCATCCCAATGAACTGAAGTTGCAAGACATGAAATATCTTGCTACACTAAATCACAAGAAGGCAAAATTGTCGCATTATCTGCATCATCAAGTGCAATAGGTGATGTTATATCATTAGGAGGAGATGAAGTGCAAGGCTCAAGAACGGGGTCACATGTGAGAATCCCCATGTTCAAGTACGCAAAGTTCTCAAAATCTGAATAATCATACGAAGAATCATCTTATGTGAAATCATCCTCATCAACAAAATCTGAAAAGGAATATAAATGAGATGCATGATCCACCACCGCAGTCACAATGATAGCTCTAGTCTCCAAGTCTCTAATGACTTAGGTGTGAACTCCACAATTCTCTTAGCTGCCCCATGTGTGATTTGATAGATGGAAAGAAGATTGTTTGTCAAGTGGGGTACACACAACACATCATTGAAGGAGTTATCCCCAATGTCAATAGATCCTTTCCCAATCACATCCGTGTATGTATGATTGCTCATCAAAATCCGCAGCATGGTGCAAGGGTCAAATGTAGAAAACATGGACTGTGAAGATGCCATATGATGAGAAGCCCTTGAATCTAGAAGCCATCCCCCTAAATCATTACTTGTAGTAGCACAAAGAGCTTTTCCTTTTCGCGTCCCAAAAGAGTGAGTCTTCCCACTTGTAGAAGCCATGAATGCTTGCCCTTTTCTTTTCCAAAAAGAGTGAGTCTTCCCACTTGTTGACACCATGAATGCTTTCCCTTTCCCCTTTTATTGTGAGGAAGTGGAAGGTGATGAATCCTCCTTGTAGGCATTAGACAAATCAATGTTGTGCTTTTTGAGTTTGTGTGTGAGCTCATGAATCTTCTTAGAATGGCAACAATGCTCCTCATGACCAACCTTTTTACAGTAGGCACAAGTAGGTCTCGCCTTCTTTGGTGAATTGTCCTTCTTAGAAGAGGACGAATCTCCTTGTTGTGGAGAAGGTGGTGCTTTGTCCTTAGGATTTGATTGCCATTTCTTCTTGTTTGAGTTGTCATTTCCTTGATTTCCTTTGTTCCCTTGATTTGCCACTAATGCTTGAGACTTAGAAGTCCTAAGAGTGCCCATGCTTATCAACTTAGTTTGTTCCATCATCAATATTTCGGTGAAAGCATCAAATGTAGGCATTGTGTAGCTTGAACCCATTGTCATCCTATGGGTTTGGAAACTAGAAACAAATGCTGCATATTCTTGTGGAAGCTTGCCCATCAAATTGAAGATCAATTGAGTATCCTCCTTATCAATGCCATAATCCTTGAGTTGTGCCCTCAACTCTTTTGCCTTAGTGACATAATCTTGTATAGTATCAAAGTTCTTGGGATCTAACATGGTAAGATCACTATCAATTTGATATCCTCTAATCTCATCAACTTGACCATACAAGTCTTGAAACTTTCGCCAAGCATCCTTAATTAAGGTACATTTCTCAATATGAAAGATGAGATCCTTTGATACATACTTTCTTAAGGTATCAATTGCCATGATATTTTTAGTGAGCCAATCCAAGTGAGCAATAGGATTAGCCTAAGGATCAACAGGAGCAACAATAGTTCCATCAATGTAATGAGTTAGTCCTTTTTCGATAAGTTTACTCCATGCATCAATTTTCCAAGTAGCATAATTACGAGGAGTTAAGAGAGGAAACTTAGGAGAACTCATAGCAGAAAAATAAAAGAACACAAGAGCACAAAAGCACAAGAGACACCCCCCCAAATTCACTCAATCAAAATACCCCCCCCCCCCCCCCCCCAAAAAAAAATTGCAAACAATGGCAAGGTGGACTTCTGATTTTGTTTTACAGCTGCCCCAAAAGGCTAAGAACTACAATGAAAAAGACCAAAAAGATAGATCTATGCAATACAAGTGCCAAATTGGCCAAAAAATACCATATGCTGAAAGTACAATTTCTACTCAAAATCACTACAAACTGATAGCAAATTATGAAATTAAATGAAGAATTATGCACTTTAAAAAAAAATGACACCTGAAAAGGAGTTCGTATGAGCCCAAACAGTGTCCTGAAAGTTGCAAAAATGCGGATTGGACAGGTACAGTCACCAAAAACTGAGATTTATGAAATATCCATCCATCAAAATCAGAAAATAATGCCACCACGAGAGAGTACATGAAAAATTAGCCCATTTCACAAAAAAATGCATCGAAAAAGGAGCAAAAATGAGCAAGATATGGCCATTTGAAGTTGAACTGCAAAATCAAAAAGCTCAACGAGAGGGGCCTATCAAATTTCCAAAAAATGACGACGTCAACAATCTGTGAGGTTAAATTTGACGATCGTATGGTCGTCGCCAAAAATTCACCTCCCTGCCTGCGTGGCATTCGTACAATACAGACTGATAACGTGGACCAACCAGATGCTGCCAAGTGTAGTATAAATTGTACGGTCATATGACATGTTAGATGATGTGGAAGAACATGTGTTGTATGGTAGGGTGATGTGTCATACAAATATGCTGACGTGGTAAAAGCCATACTACTGACTGTGTAGATGAGTTGGATGACATGGCGAATCATAGTATGACATGTGGCATACCAATTGTAGCTCTGTTAGTCATAAATTATTGTGCGGCGGCCAAGTGTGCAGTGTGGTCAAATAGAGGAGCGCCATGTGTCTGTGCACTAGCAGAGTAAGGCAACCGAAAGGAGCCGACGGTCGGGAGGCGGCCGGGAGTGCAGATCGCTGGTTGAGAAGGCTGCTGGAAGGAGTTAATGACACCCAAGGAGACAAGCCGACGAAAGGTCGGCGGTAAATGCATGGCCGGTGGGGCCACAGACGACTGACGGTAAACCAAGCCGGTGACCGGTGGTTGGAGGATGTCGACAACAGACGCTTGGAAGTCTACGGGTGTCGATGGTTGGAGATCGGTCGGCTAGCGGCTACAGACCAGTAGGTATGACTAGTTGACAAACAGGTACAGAAGCTTGTATAAATAGTCTGCAGAATGTACAAAGTACGATGTCCTGAGGGTGGGGTGAATAACCCCCCCCCGAAATACAAAAAAAGTTTTTGATTTTTTTTTTTGATAATAAAAACTGTGAAATATAAAGTATGAAATTTAAAAAGTTTTACAAAAAATATAAAATATATATTTTTAATTTTTTTTTGCAAAATCATACTATATTGCCCAAATTGGGCAATTTTTTTCCTCCAAGCTTGGAATTGACTTTTCACCAAATATAGGTGAATTTATAGTAAAAATTTATGGAAATGACCACCCGAACGCGATGACGAGATCGGATCTGGTCTAGGATGCCTCTAAAAGATGTTGCTCCTCAAATCTGCCTCTTGACGTCCTTCAATAATACCTCTCAAAGATGAATCAATGACGCTCTAATGACTCTGATACCATGTTAGATTTTGTCAAGATCAAGAGCTCAATGAAAAGTCCAAAATAGAGAGACAAAATATAAGACAATAATAAACTGTATTCTCATCAATAGATAAAATGTTCAATTGTTGTTCAATAGTTACATACAATGAATATGAGCTTGCTTATATTGTCAAGGCTATATGGATATGTGAGCATACAAACATGACATGTGACTCAATAATAAACAAGGATAGGTAGGAAATAGGTGTGGTAGGTAAGAGAAACAATAAAATATTCCACATTGTTAAGTTTATTTAAATTATGTGATCAAGAGGCTAGAACAAATGAAGATATAGTTTGAAATTTACTTCGAATTGCAGTAGTGTGAATGGAATGGAAGCACAACCCTTATCAATTTCTGTATTGTCCTCCTCCCATTGTATTCATGTTATATATATGAATGAGAGGGTACGTAGAGAAGAGATATGTCTTCCCACATGGGAAGACAGGGAAGACACATCTCTTCCTACGTACCACTCATCATATCACTGCACGTTACCAAACATATTATTTGCTTGATTGATCGCGATTTATGATAAATCGTTTAACCCAGCCCAATAACAAGAAGGGGTGTGACTGGTGGCAACCAACCTCATTCAATATTTATTCATTGTTTATTATTAACGTGAATATGTTAACATGTAATTAATTCATGCATCGGAAATAGTACGACCGACGTTACAAGAATTAACACTCCCTCTTAGCTAGGGAGGACATATTTCATGTTAGAGGAAAACAACACAATTCATCCATTGATTGTGAAGAGAAGAGATACCACACCATAGTGATATTCAGAGACATGGTTCAACAATGAATATCAAGTCTCATGATACTCACCATAACTCATAGTTATCAAGTAAGGTATGTGCATTGGCATCAAGTCACATGATGCCTACCATACTGATAATGATTCATGGCATGCCCACGAATATTATGTCCATAATATTCACCATGAAGATCTCTATCATAATTATGGTTTATTTAATGATATCAACCAACTGAAATCTACCATAATGTCTCAGAGATATATACTATCATGACATGTCCACATATATCAAGTCTCATGATATCCATCCTCATGATATCCATCAAGATAGATAAATTGATAATTGCAAAATTGTCACCTTACAATATCAATATGAAACAAGTGTTCATTATTGAAAAGTTGTCACCCTTCAATAATGTTCACAAGGGGGCCATGAAGTCATGGAGTCACACACATGACAAATAAAAGAGTTTACACATTAAATATCTTAAATATATTAGTATATCAGAATAAATAAGACTCTATCTCAAAATTAAATAACATTTTCAACCATACTAAGTTTATCTCTAAAGTGCTCAATCTTGATCCTGGAGAGAGGCTTGGTAAGAATGTCTGCAATCTGATCACCTATACTAATATGATTTAGTCGGATCACATTCCTTTCCACCATATCTCGAACATAGTGATAAGGAATCTCAATGTGTTTAGACCTGTCATGAAATACTGGATTCATTGAAAGCTTGATGCAACTCTGATTGTCACAATAGATGACAATAGGATTTAGGGCTGACCAAATAGTCCTACAAGCAATTTTCGGAGCCATATTGCTTCTCTTACTCCAATGGTGTGGGCTTTCTTGATGGTGGAGTTCTTTGGCCAAGCAAGTACCTTTCCTTCCATAAAGGTTAATCTATAACCCTTATCTTCAAGTGCAAAAACTAAGACAAGGTTTCTCTTTATACCAGGTACAAATAGAACTCCAGTTAGCTGTAGGGATATGCCTCATCATAGTTTAGATTTTATTTCATGTATGTTAGATGAATGAAGGATTTGATAGTTTAGATTAGTGAAACTTTTGCCTCATACTCTTGTTGGATGGATGATTTTCATTCAATGTGTAAAGTTAGCCTGAGCTTTTGATGTGGATGCTTAACTTCTACTTTGAGTAATATTGTTCAATTGTTGGTATTATTCATAAGTGTGAAAATCTTGAGCACAACCTTAGAAGATTGCACATGCTTTGCGCAGTTGTCCTAAGTGTGGCGAAACAAAGTGTTGTTATTAGTTTTGCCCAGTCTTTACCATCTCTTGAATTCTTAGGAATAAATTAGAATTTTTAAACCTTATCTCCTTTTCAGTTTTCTTGAAGTCCACAATACAAAACCCAAAAACAATAAATCTCCATTGTGAATTGAACAGGCCAAGCATAAGTCCCTTTGTGTATTACCAGCATATCACAACGCCCATTGAGCTTATCCACACGTAAAGACCTTACCAAAGAAACCTTGGAATCGCTATGTAGTCTTCTTGCAATCTTAGCATAAATGATGGTTTTTCAAGAGAGGATAGAGTATCCTTGGGAATTTTATTCTAATGTTTGGTATATGCTAAAACGTAAACCAACAAGACTGAAATTCCAATTTCATGTATTGAGATGTTTGGAGTGTTCTTAAATAAGGTGGGTGTTATTGGATTATATGTGGGCTGTAATAATTTAGAGAAGCTACAATCATTAAAATTGACATGCTTGATGAGGTTGACATGAATAAATAAAAATGGACATGAATGCTTTATAACCATTTTGTGTGATTAACTGCCTTTGTCCATGTTTCTTGTGTATACCATTACTTTTTCTTCAAGGAAATTTTAAGATTTATTTTATAGATTTGAGGTCTTTAACATTTTTGCTTTGAATATAAATGCATTGCAATAAAATTTAATATTGAATGATTAAGATTGATAGGCTTTGCTCATTTCTCTCAATAACGATAGTTTTTCTTGTAGTTGGATAGCCAGCTGGGCGTGTCACCGAGTAGATTGGAGTTGATGCCATTGTATGTTGAAATCCTAGAGGTACATGGTTTAGGACAATGGTTATTTCCTTTAATGTCCTATTCGGGGCTACTTCACCTTCACATGCTATTGGGTTTGTAGGTGTTGCATCGATAGCTTTGTGTTAAATTAGCTTCAGATTGTTTTCTTTCCTAAGAAAATTTCACTACTACTTGTTCTATGCCGTGGACATTAAGGTCTAGCTTAATTTTACCTTATCTATAATGAAGACTGCTTAGAATCAAAAAGAGGATTTATTTCAAACATTTCTTTGACCTCGTCTGAATATTCAATAATATACAGGCAACTAGCATTGGTAGAAATATCAAATTGTTGCAGAAGAACAAGTCAAAAACAATTTGCTCTATGGCAAAGAAGCGTGTCAGGTAAATCAAGATTTGTCCAGGGAAACTTTGTGACTTCTTTCTAGATAAATGTTTAGTTTATGGATGAATTCTGTATTGCAAGACTTGAAGAGTCTTTTTAGTTGAATGTTTAATCTACTGATGAATTGCAGCTTTTGCTTATATCAGATCTTTGCAAGTTCTCTTGTTCACTATAGCAGCTTTATGGAGTTACTTGTACTACACACTTATTGAGCATTTCTTTGTTAAATGTAAGAAATAATGGAGGATTTGGAGATGGGTTGTATCTTTTTTAAATTCCGAAGTCATTTCTAGATATATCAAGTTCTCTTATTCATCATTATTGCATGGACCAACCCAAAACAAGCAAAAGATGATTGATTTTAATGGCATCTTTTATGCACAATGTTCTACTTAATTTAAGATGTTTACTATGGGCTGATTACTTTCTGTATGGTGTATTGCAGTAGGTGGAGAGAGGTTGCAGATGAATGGATGAAAAGTGATGGAAAAGTTTCTGTAGCTACCATAGCAGGTGTGCTCTCATGTCGGATCAAACTAATAAATTTTCCCATTGTTTTCTCCTTCCATTCTTTTCATATATCTTGTGAAACTGCAAGTTATATGATATACATAATTTTTCCTGTTTTCAGCAGTGCAAGAAGTCCATAAAATAGAGCGTCAGAACATCAATGTTATTTGAAGCTGGATGACAGTCACTGCAGCAAACAAGAAACTGCGACAAAAAAAGAAAAAAGTGGGGTGTTTGAAAGGGATGCTCAAAATTAGTCTGATACAGAGCTTCGAGATAATCCGATGAGAAGTACAAATCCCATGATCATCAATGCTGGTCCTAGGAGATGGCAAGTTATAAGCCAGCAATAATTGACTTTAAAATTGAAATTTGATGTAGATGTTTTTTGTTACATTTATTTAATATTTTTAAGCACAAATGATGTACCTAGGACCTGATTCCAAATTTGTAGGATGCCAAGATATTTATGTGTTTTTTTTTGTGTGGATATCTCACAAATTATGCCTATTTGGAGCCAGGTTTAAGAAAGCATTTAAAATTGAGACATTCAGGAATTGCCAAACGACAATTCAGTTTCATTGGGTTACAAACATTCTTTCTTTTTGTGATTGTCCCTTTCTGTCAAATGTTTGGTTCTTTCTCTTTGTTTGTTTAATTTCTTTTTCTAAGTGTTTGTTTTGCTCTGGTTGTGTACAGCGTGCACGCCGGTTTTTCTTTCCATCCTTTTTGTTCAAGCTTTTTGTTTTTTTGTTAGATTTTATGTGGTAGAGTAGAGGAAGAGACAGAGGAGAGGAAGAGGCAGAGCAACCAAGGGCAAAATCTTCTTTCAGGTAATTCTTCATAACAAGAAAGAGCTAATAATTGTTTCCAAAGAACTTCCATTTTAGATTGAAATTATTTAGTCTCAGTAGGTTTCATCCTTTTCATAGCAACTCTTGATCATGTTCTTCCTTACTTTCTCACCCCTCGTACCATTTTCATCCTTAATCTCATTATATGTTGAACTCGAATAATATGCACTTAATAACCACTTCTGTCATTTTCTATGATAATCATAAACTTTAAACCAAATACTCCAATATCTCAGACTTGCTCCTTAACATGGCATTTGAAGGTACCCACTGATTTAGTGTATTTGTTTACATATTTTCTGCAAGCTTTCCCCACTTTGCTTTGATGCAGTCACGAGTTGTCCTAGTAGTTACATGCGTGGTTTAAATCCATTTGGTAGTTATTTTCTGCAATCTGTCTCAGGCTCCCTAGTTTTCTCCAAGGTTTTTGAAGAGGTCAAAGCTGTGAATACAATTGGAAGGACAAGCTTTTTCAAATTTGTGAATTTAGGTTTGTCGGATGGATGTTTTGTGATGTTATCAAATAGTTTATTATCCTCTTAGTATTATTGCCCTTGAAGCTTTTGCTGTTGCTTGCATTACGATGACAGTGGTGGGCATGACATGTTTGATCTTGGAGACAATTTAATGCTTTAATATAATTAATTTGTTTTTGTTGAGACATGGATCAGCTAGGACTTGAACCTAGGACCTTCCATATGCTGCTGGAGTGCTCTACCACTGAGCTACTGGCCCCTCTTGGATCAGTCCATCGTCGGTCCGGGTGTGGCTTATTTCCAACACCAACACCCCCCTTAAGCCACACCTCTCGTGGGTGTGGCTTATTTCCAACACCAACACCCCCCCTTATGCCACACCTCTCGTGTGCTTGGGGCTCCTAGCCTGGACCTGGCTCTGATACCATGTTGAGACATGGACCAGCTAGGACTCGAACCTAGGACCATCCATACGCTGTTGGAGTGTTCTACCACTGATCTACTGGCTCCTCTTGGACCAGTCCATCGTCGGTCCGGGTGTGGCTTATTTCCAACACCAACAGTTTTCACCTAACATCCATTAGTTATTTTTGCTCCTTTGGAATATAATGAATTGAGATTCTAATGCGGGCATGTGACACATGACTTGGTGAGAATTCATATAACCGGCGCAGAGAAGAAGAGATGGGAAGTTCCTTATGATCACTAGTACCTGTTGTAGAAGGAATCCACTCACACCATTTTCATTCTTAATTTCATTATATGTACAACATGAATAATACACACTCAATAGTCAATACCCACTTTCATCAGCTTCTGTCATAAAATTTAATACCAAATACTGGAATATCTATCTGAGACTCATTTTTTCTGAACCATCACTGGAATTTGTGATCACAAGCAGAGACGTGACAAGGACGGATTCACTTCCCGAAACATCGAATCCACCAAAAATGGTGAAAGACAGGGAGGTTACATTGGCGAGAAAGGTATGTGCTCATGCCTTTAAAATCCAATGTTTAGTGTTCATAAAATCTGTTTAAAATTTGTATAGGGAGTTCTAGTTTTAAAGCTTTTTCCAAATGAATTATGGAGATCATGCTTGAGAATGGTGTTTGTGCAGATTATGTAGACATGCAGTTCTTGTCCTTAGATACTAGTTCATGTAATCATCAGATTATAGACTTACAAAAACTAGCTGTTCCTATAGTTCCAAATTATTTCGTTGTTACCCACAACCTCTAGTTTTCTTGTATTTTTCATAATGGACAACCAAGTCAGATTCATATACTAAGTTTGCAGTTTCCCTCATCTTCGTAGTTACAGTTGTTGCAATTTAGTTGTGGATGATGGAGATCCCTCAAATGACAATACGTGTTCTTTACTAAGCATATTTCCTAGTGTCCAGCAAAAACAGGGACTGACACATGCTAGTAATGGTTCAACAGTCAACAGTGTAACCCTACCTCTATAAGTAGAACTCCTGCAATGAAATGAGAAAGTTTACGGTTATTACTCTGCATTTGGGTAGCTGGTAGTTAGGACTCTCATTGAAATGCAAGTTGAAACTTATATGGGCTCTTTTGTGATCCCACTCTATTTCCCTGGATTCTACTTTGTCATTGTACATTCATTTGACTTACATATACGATCATGAATTAGAAAGCTTCTCGTAGAACATTTAAGGATAATTTAATGCTTCAATGTGATTAATACATTTCACCTAATAAACATTAGTCATTTTATGTGATTAAAATATTAGCATAAATTAGAAAGCTTATTGTCCTTTGATACTAGTTCGTGTAACCATCAGGTTACAAACTTACAAAAGCTAGCTATTTATATGGTTCCAAAAGATTACATCGTTAAGGTTGTGGACTGAAATTTAGTTTTCTTGTATTTTTCATAAAGGATGACAAAGTCAGATTCATTTACTAAGTTTGCAGTTTTCCTCATCGTTGTAGCCTTGTAGTTATGGATGGTTAAGAGTATATAGAAGTAGTTGCAGTTGCTGCAAATTAGTTGTGGATGATGGAGATCCTTCAAATGACAATATATGTTCTGCTTAAAGCCTTCAAAGGAGAATAAAAATAAAAATTTAAAGACTTTATTTGTAGATGTGTTTGGTTTGTTTAATCTTGTAAAAGATTAAGCTCACTAATGTTTATTGGATACATTTCAAACTTTTGGAACGTTTAAGTTAGGAACTTAGATATATAGACATTGAAGGAGTTTCATTAATACATATCAATGTAATTTAGATTTAAAAGGACTAAAATTGGGAATTTAAAGCAACGGGGAGTTGTAATAGCCCCATCATAGATAGAATTGAATATTTCACATTAAGTCATATTTATAGAGAATAAAATAAAGTAGCAGATTTTTTTGCCAATCATGACATCAACCAAAAATAAGAGATTAGTGTCAAATCGTGGTGACGTATGGTCAAATTTATCCATAACTCTTATCGAAATTGATCTAATATATGAAATTTGGAAAGCTAAATGTGGAGAAATATGTGATTTAAGTGTCTCAAGATGTATTCACTTCACACCAAACAAAAAATTGTTATGGTCACCATTCACAATTTTCTTTTAGAAGAACTTTATACTATAGTATTGGTAGAATGGAATTGAAAAAAAAGGTGAATATGATTAATATCAAAGGTAGAACATTTAAGTGTATTACAAATATTTATCTTCTCAAATTGGACCACTCTTCATAATTGTTATCACAATGATCAAGGATGATATAATTGCAATGCTAGGAAGGAATCAATTACATAGAGGTCATATTCATGAATATTCTCTAGAGTTTTTGCAACAATTTTCATTGACATGATAAGTATGAGAGGAATGGGTGGGAGTACGAGTTTTAAAGGGGTTAGGGTTTTTTGGAGGTCGTGGATGTACTGCTGGTGATGGGGTGTCAGAGTCTAATGAAGATGATGATGATGTTGCAGGTGATGATGACATCGAAGTTATTCTTGTTGCTTGGTTAGATCTCTTGGTGTGTGGCGAGATTTGGGCTTTGTTTTTTGGTAGAGCAGTGTTGATGGGAATGGAGTCTTTAGTGCTGCTTTTGGGCACCGTTAATGTTGATGGTGATATTGTTGCCGTTGCTTTTGGTGCTGTTGTTGTTTCCATTGCCTACTTTGATCTTTTAGTGTGCTATGTTGTAGTGACCTTGGTTTTTGGCAGGGTTGGTTGTGGTTGTAGGGGCTTCTTAAAGGAGGGGGTCTGCTCTTCTCCTTTAGCTTTTGGCATGGGGTTTTGTCTTGCTCTGATTTTTGGTGGTGGTTTCCTCTTTCTTGGGTTCTACATAGGGGATTTGGTGGAGGTTGTCTTCCCTTCTTTTCTTTGTGGTAGAAGGGGTTTTTTTTTCTGGCCTCTGCCTTTTTGAGCCTGTAACCCTTATGTTCGAGGTTCCGGCTTTTGTTGGCTCTTGGTTCTTGGGGGCTATTTAGTTGTTTGGGGTTTGTGTCTGTGGGGTGATTTCTCTCCCTCTTTTCTAGCCTCTTAGTATTGTGTGTTGGTTGGTTTGTTGTTGCTAGTTTTCAAGGGCATGTTTTGGTAGTTTATTTTTTGGTTGGGGTTTTTTGTTTTTTGCCCTTTTTGGGTCCCATTACTCTATGTCTTCTTTTGAGGTGGAGGGGGTGGTATTGGGTTGTGGTGGTTTAAAGCTACTCCTTGTTCATTTTTTGTTGGACCCTCCTATTGAGGTGGATTTGTATTCTATGAAGGTGGAGACATGGTTTGCAAGATATGTGGGGAGATGTTGTTTGGGGGCTTTTGTTGCCCTTGGTTCCGAGTTGTTGAGTTGTCGTATGCCTTTGTTTATCTACTGGCAACATTTTGTTAGTAAAGGTGAAATATGTTGTAAGTGGGTTGTGGCTGCCCTTCCTTTGGTGGACTCTCTTCTTATCCTATTGAGGTGGATGTTGAAGGTGTTTCTCTTCCATCTTTTGCAAATCTATCCTATAGAGGTGGAGGTGTCTTCTATTGAGGTGGAGAGTTGGTTTGTAGGATATGGTGGGCAACTTATTGTTTCAACAAGGTTTCTCTAGTTCCTTTATTGTTCTGTTGATTGTAGGTGGTGGGTAACTTATGTTTTACTTGTTTCTATTTGTCTCAAGAATATGGGAGCCCTCTTCAAGCCCATGATGGTTGTATTCATGAGTTAAGTTTTTCGGTGAATTTGTCCTTGTTCTTTTGCATATGGATCTTTGATGTTCCTATCTTTTTATTCTGTTGTTGTTCTTTGCTGATCTTTTGGTAGTGTTCTGCTTGTGGGTTCTAGATCCCTGTAAAATCTATTTGTAACGGGTTTCATGGCCCCTTCAAAACTTGTTTTATCCAATAAAAAATAAATTTCATTGACTTTTTTAGTAGGAAGATGTTTAAGAAGCTAGCTATGAATAGGCGTACATGTAGTTGATAACACTAATACATTTTTAAGGCCACTATATAGAAGATATTATTGAAGTGTTTAGTAGAATGGACTTAAAGAACAATTTGTAGATTAGAGAATTCTTGAAATTATTTCTTTTAAGAGTATCAAAGTGTAGTATGGATGAATAAATAAGTTTTATGAGTAATCATTCATCTTCTTTCGACTCGACAATCAAAGAGGCTTAATGAACTTAAGGAGGGACTTCTATATTTAATTAAGCCTCAATAAAGAAATTTTGCCTAATTATATGGTCGTTTTGTTTCTCTTTATTTTAAGGAATGGAGGCTTCCCCCTTGATAACAAGTGACCAAAAATCATGTATTTTCTATCAATTACATCAAGATAAAAGAATGTTGATAGTAATCTTAAGAAAATAGTCATGAGAAGGAGAAACATAAAAATCACGAGTCCATAAAAAAGGTTTGATAAGAAATGTAAAAAGTGACATATGATAAATGAGGAGATTGTTGCATGGTCATCTTGGAGAAACTCTTTGTTTACATTGCATAATAAACTATTTGTGCTTTGGTTTGAAACATGTACAATTTTTATTTTAGTTTGTAGTTTTGTATGTTTGTGTTGGGATCCTTATTCATCTACAAATTAACTATTGCATATATATTTGGTATCACATATAGGAACACATGCTAAAGTGGACTCTTGCATATACCATGTCACAAGGTGTCTTGTGTTACTACACAAGCTTAGGGAAGCCAAAAGGGATGAATTCTTGCTGGGTATTGAACTTGTGAAGGACCCATTCTTTATGAAATCAAGTGAATGATAAAGAAAAGAGTGGGAAGGAATATCTATTATATTATGAAAACAAAAATAGAGGTATACAATATAAATTCAATTGAATAGAAGTAATTGATCAATCAATAACTATCAACTACTAACCAACTAACCAACTTATAATGTACTAAATATGCTAATAATCCCTCTTTATTAAATCATATGCCCAAGAGTGTTGAACACTAGAAGATGCTGAGGGAGGTGGGGGTGAATCAACATATACTAAAACTTAATCAGATTTAACCTTCTACTTTTCATTCATTCCATATACCTTATGCGTGAAAGTAAACAATTGAAACCACAAAAGCAGCCACACAAGAACACCAATTCACCCATCTCTCAGTGCTGTGGTGTGTTCAACAATACGTAAATGGTGATATACTCCCAAATACACACACACACACACACACACACACACACACACACACACACACACACACACACACACACACACACACACACACACACACACACACACACACACACACACACACACACACACACAATATGTATATATGTATATATAGCAACCCATATTAATACATGTCTTAAAACTTAAAGAAGTCATATGGATTTTATCATATATAAAGAGTTTAAACTTTGAATTATACAAGCGGCTAGCATGGCCGTGTTACCCAACTAACAACTAAGTGCGAACTCATTGTTCATATCATCGATCTTAATGTAAAGTCATCGAGTTCTCTCAAACAAGCCCACTACCCCATATTCTAGGAAATGGGAATGAAATAAGATTTCATGTGAATTCGAATTTGGAAATAACTAATTCATGATTCATTGCATCGTATAAAATTTTGGAGTGTTCTTCTTGTGGGTTCCTATTTTGGAAGTGTTTGGGTTTGGAAAGTGTTGTTGCTGCTGAGTATTATTGTTATCTTCATTGGATATAGTTTTGGTGTTGTGGATATGATAGTTCAATGTTCCAAAAACATCTTTGTGTTCTTCGGGTGTTGTGGCATTGTTTGTTGCTAGTTGTGGAATTTTATGTTAGACCTATACTTAGTTTCAAATTGTTGAACATCCAAAATACCGAGAGGGGAGGAGTGTATTCCCTTGAATCAACCATCCACATAACATAACTCAATTGTAGAAATGAAATGAACAATAAGCAAAATACAATACAA
Organism: Cryptomeria japonica; assembly: GCF_030272615.1. Classification (NCBI taxonomy): domain Eukaryota; kingdom Viridiplantae; phylum Streptophyta; class Pinopsida; order Cupressales; family Cupressaceae; genus Cryptomeria; species Cryptomeria japonica. The sequence goes on from NC_081410.1 coordinate 575,352,338, forward strand.
CACATAACACCAGAATTTATATGTGGGAAACCCAAGATGGGAAAAAACCATAGAGAGGATCAACTCTCAATATTATGTAGCCGATTAAAAAATACAGGGTGGTTGACTACGCAAAATATAACGACTCATTGCTAGAGGGTGGCTTACAACTAATATTATAAAATTTGAATTGTTAAGATTGCATCTATCATATGCATGAGATACAATTCCATTGAAGTACATAATCACTTTCACATTCACTATAGATCGCATGATATGATAAAAACGATCATTATTGCTATCCTTTGCAAAGCAACTATATATATACCAAACTGAGTCTTCTTCAAGTCGGCTCAACTGGAGGAAGGGTTAGCCCAAATACCCTTTACACACTACTGCTCAGTTCTTACCATATTGGAGAAGTCGGCCAAAACAAAAAATAACTTCTCCACAATCCATGGAACATGTGGAATCATTTGAAACATAACGTTATCCAGACCCATAACTATGCCACAACATAACGTTATCATGTGAAATCTTTGAAATAGACGTTATACCAAATATAAAACATGTTCTCAAAATCTTACAGAGGTATATGGTCGTGTGGAGCAATGTAGACCCAAAAGGTATATGCTGAACCCAAATGTATACCAGAACTCGTGGGGCTTATACCTCCGAGTATACCTGACTCATGTTGCCTGATCACAAAAACATCAATGACAACATTCTAACAATCTCCCCCTTTGTCATTGATGACAACATGACAACTAACAACTAACATAGCATATACAAAAAAAATGTTCATATATACAAAACTGTCCTATATAAATTTATATTCAATTCCCCTTTGACATTAATGGCAAAGGGTTCAGGAAAAAATGCTATATGCTAACTCCCCCTAAAAAAACTTTGAACTAATTGGCGGACTGTTGATTTTCTGAATATGCACAATCCAACTAATTGTATTGTTGTGCCAATGTTGAATGACATCCGTTAGAAGCTCTATCTACACTTAGAGGGATATCAAAGTACTCTCTGCTTCTTCTACTGAGCTTGGTTCTGAAAAAGTAAACTGTTGTGCCTTAGATAGGGCATGGTTCATCAAAGAAATGTAGTCAATGCATATATCTTTCAATTGCCATAAAGGGAGGATAATATTATCACTTTGCTGCTAAAGCTCAAAATACTTTTTTGTGCAATTTCTTAATCATTGATCTTCCGAAGATGATATCCTGAGAGAGTGGAAAACTGTGATAAGCCTATTTGATTTTTGACTCAATGGAGTCAACCTCTTCCCTGATACTCTTGGTGTTGAAGAGTGTATAGATACAATGCATTGCCACTAGTAAGACATGCCTGTCCTCAAGCTATAAGTTGAGAGAGATGTTTGTGTGAGTTTGCACACTTGCCTTTTAAATCCTGTAGGAGCTTTTTTTCAACTTCTTTCTCTTTTGAAAATTTTGCTTCCAAGGAGGTTGAATAATTATTCAATCAATTTAATAAAGTTTTACATTTATACAGGCTGGAGGCAAGTGGATCAATTGAGCTATTCAAAATGGCACTATGTAGTGTAGCTATTGCCTCTTCAATCAACTTACTCTTTTCTTGCAGATATTCAAAGATATCTTTCTTAGCTGAAGCTTGAATGACTTGTTTAGTTTGGAACTTTTGAATTGGATCAACTTTGGTGAAATCAACAATCAACCTAGAGGAAGTAATTGGTTGGAAACTTAAAGGTGCAATGAGTAAACTCTTCAATGAATCGTCAAAGGTACCGGAGCTAGAACCTGCATCCTCTTTTTCCTTAGTGTCATCCATTGTGACACATTTCTCAGATGATATCTTCTCTTCTTCTGTTTGATCCTTCACCTCTTTAGAGTTGTTTAGAGGGACATCAACAACATTAGGTGCATCTAGTTGAGGATCTTCATTCATAACAACATTATCTGAAGCACCATTATCTGTAGCAATACTGTCTATGATAGCTTCAATAGACACAATCTTCGATGTATCCATCATGAATCACTTATCATCAATTGACAACATTCCAAGTTTTCTTGCACTAGCCCTGAGCATTTCTACAGTTTCTGATTTCAGTTTTTCTACAACTTGCATATCTTCCATAAGGACATCTAATCTCTTCTTGGTCCAGAGCTCAATTTTGCAAACTTGTTCAATGGAAGCTTTGTTTTCCTTAGAAAGTGTATTACTAATAGTCTCCAAAGAATACCTCTTAATTTCTTGATCTTCTTTTATGACATTCTACCTAAGCTCATCCAAAGCTATTCAAAGATCTTGTGAAATATCCTTTTATTAATCCTCTAAAATTGCATCAAATCTAATACAATATTATACAAAAGCTTTTATTACTGTTTCCTTATCTTCATTATCATAATCAATATACAAATTACCCCCCTCTTTTGAATTTTCTTCTAGTGCTATAGAGTTGACCAATGTGTCCACATCTAAGGGTCCTTTAATTACTTTCTTACTTTTACCCTTTCTGACATGAATTCTGAATTGTTCTAGTTTTGATTCCTTTGACTCTTTCTCTGATTCTACATCAATAATCTTCCTCTTAACCTCTTTTGGTTTTCCCCTCTTTGATGGTGTAGATGAGAGAATCTCCTTCTTCCTTTTTGCTGGTTTCTCCATTATCTCTTCTAGAGATGACTTCTCTTTGATAGGGGTTTCAAACAATTCCCCTCTTTGATGGTGTAGATGAGGGAATCTCCTTCTTCCTTTTTGTTGGTTTCTCCATTATCTCTTCTAGAGATACCTTCTCTTTGATAGGGGTTTCAAATGAAGTATCGATCCTTTTGAATCTCTTGAGCTTCTCAACCTCTTTTGTTGCAACACCAACTTCCTTCAAAGATTCATCAATAACTTTTTGTACATTTTTCTTTCATTCTTTCTTGGTCTGTTCCAGGTTGACTTCCATAGACTTTTCTTGTGTAGTCCCAAATCTTTTTTGAGTTTCATCAACTGGAGTTTCTAATAGAACTTTTTCCAAATCTAAAATGTCCTCAAAAACTTCCTAACCTAAAGTAGGAATCCAATTTTTTCTTGGTACAATAACCTCCATGATACATTTAGCTGTGGTGATTAGGAATGTGATGCCATTTTTGTACTTTTCCATAATTGACTTAGGGATGCTTTATCTATTGTGCATCTTATACTAAAGAACAAAGAAAAAGGAGGTAAACACAATATCTTGTGCAAAATTATTTGAAAAACTCCTTAAACATTCTGCTTGATCTAGAGCGTAACTGGTTTGTCAAATGCCCAAAATACCTTGCCTATTATGAGAATCTCTTGCACGAAGTAGAAGTAGAACATAATACACAATGCTGAGGTTCCATACTTGAATGCGTGCTTCTTTTCCTTACATTGTTTCAAATTCTCGAGGAATTGCAATCTCAACAACTCACATAGATCATAGTCAACATTCTTCTCTACCATCTCGTATGCCATGTTAACCACTATGGCTGAATTTGAGTTGTCATGGTTGGTAAAGTAAATCTTGTTAACAATCATTAGAGATACATATTGCACAAAAACAATTTCAACCTGGCTAATGGACATAGAACGCCTGTTAAAGGTTGCCTTAGTCAACTTTTTAACATCTTTGTTCTTTGTAGACTTAGGTGTCAAAAGTGCCCCAAAGTCATTCAATCTGGTAATGACCTTAATTTCATTCTTGGTGATCTGGAATGATTCTTCAAGTCATACAAATTCATCATGAAATTTTCTCATTACCATTTTGACCCATTTGTCATACAAATAGAAATTGGGGAAATCATTCCACACATTCAACTTCTTTTCAACTAGGGTTCAAATTTTTGGTTTTATCTCAAAATCATCACCTATCAACTTATCTGTCCATAAACTTACCAACTTACTAGGATCGTATTCTTCCAAATTTACATGTATGTAACCCCTAATATCTTCTGTCGGTAAAAATACAAAGGAAATGCTAGATAGAGCACCCATTAGGTCATTCTCAATCAATTTGATTGGGTATCTTTTGAAGCTTGGTTGGCACTGAGTGCTAATACCAACAACAATGGGAGTGGCCATTGTTATAGATGTAGAAATAACAAATTCGCAAGAAAATTACTTTTCACAGTTTGTCAAGAAACCCTAACCCTTGAATCACTTTTTTTCTCCTTTGGCTCTCTTTCACTTAAAGTGAGAAAATGACTTAACAAATTCCTCTTTTAACCTTTTCTAGCCCACTTGCTCATAATAAATGTAGAGAGAGAAAATGGTATTACTATATTGTCTAGATGCTCTACCTGTGTCTACAATGACCTTCCAAACTTCCACATTCTACCGTAGTTAATGCATTCCATCGAAATCTTCACCATTACGTGTGTATTAACATATTTTAACTAAAACCTCACACTCTTTGGTAGGGGAAAGATATTTCTTGATTTGCTCCCCCTAGGCTAAAGCCTCTTGATCTTAATTGCTGGAATAAATGTCTGCACTGGACCCAAGTGCAACCATGACTTCTTTCTTTCTCCAAATCTTCTTCTTCTTCTCAATCTTCATGTCTTATTGATTTTCTTTATCGATTCACTTGTCTTAGCTTCTCTTTTTTCTGTAATATCTTGCAACATGTCCAGGCTTGTTGTAGTTGTAGCATCTATTTGTCAGACTTGTGTGAATATTGTCATTGTTGTCATTGATCTGTCAAATCTGATTATCTGGTTAGGACATGATGGTGTATGCTGTTTGAAGCAGTTTTGGTATTGCTAGAAGAAAGGTTTCAGATATGATGTAGTAAGGCATAAGTGATCGACTGGAGTTATTTCTAGAAGATCCTCGTCTCTGAAATCCTAAGTTGTGCTTATTTTGGTTTACATTTTGTCCCAGTATCAGTTGCGTGTTTTGACATTAGTCATATCAGTTGTATCCAATTGTATTTATCATGTTTTATGTTCTGACATTTGTGGTATATATGGTATCCATATTTTTGAGTTAGGAGTTGCTGTGCTTGGAGTTTTGTGCTTATGGGTTCGTATCTATGGGTCCGGTAGAGCCCTATGGAAGCGCGTATAAGATCTTATGGAGGCCGACTTTGTTGTCATGTTTTTGGTTAAGGTTTTATTGGATAATGTGTTGATCCGAGCAACATATTATTTGTGCTTGGTTGACATATTATTCCAATGTATAAGCTTTTCGGTATATATAAATCTATATGTGTAATGCTGATGTAGTAAGTGGAGTAGTGTGTGTGTGTGTGTGTGTGTGTGTGTGTGTGTGTGTGTGTGTGTGTGTGTGTGTGTGTGTGTGTGTGTGTGTGTGTGTGTGAAGCGAGACAAAAGAAGAGAAGAGTGTGAATTAGCAGAGTATGTGTTGTGTGGCAGAGTAAGGAGTGTACAGAGTTGTGGTTAGTGTTGCAGTAATCCTTTACTAGATTTGTTGTAGGCAGTGGTACAATGATCCCTTTCCAGATCGGGTGTGAATCTTTTGTGAGTAGTTATCTAAGCCTATCTTGGAATTGACTTCATGCATTTGGAGATGCAACTTTCCCAGTTCATTTGTTTTCTATTGCAGTGAGCATTGCAACAGTGAGCCACTTTTGTATTTTGGCAGTGAGCTACCCCTTTTTTTAAACACCATATAATTAGTATATTATCTTGAGAGCTAACACTCTCCATTGTTTTTCCCATTTGGGTTTTCCATGTATAAAATCCACTGTTCCATTTGTGGTTATGTTTCTTGTTTATTTTCCATTTGCTATTACATGTTGATAAGCTTAATTGATGAAATTAATATATTAGTAAAAGGTTTATAAATTGTGAGAAAGTTCTAGAATATGTGGGAATACTGATTCACCCCCCCTCTCAGTATTCCATTCCTTTCAACCAATCCCCCACTATTATTTCCTTGACCTTGACTTAAACATTTTGCATGTATAGCAACAACCTTCAAAATAATTATTTCTATTTCGATTTATTATAGCATGATTTTTACATTGACTAGCTTATGACCATAACTGTTACAAGTGTAACATCTATCAGAGAAAGATTTAGCATTTTTATTCATCCTATTTCTAATTTTAAATGATTTGTGACATAGTTTATTACAATTAAAACAGTAGCCATTGGAAGAAGTGTTTCCTTTACTTACCTGTTGCTCGACCAGTGACTTACCTTTGTCATCCTTAGCAGGGTTGTTGGGTTTTGCTTCTTCTATCAGAGGTGGACCTTCTTTTCTTTCTATCTTGCATTGTGAGCTTTCACTAGTTTCAAATACTAAGTTGTTTTTTCCGAAGATCTTTGCACAACCAACATTTTATCAAGTTTATCTAAACTCATCTTAAATTTGTCCTCTTGTTTCTTTGATTTTAGTGTCGTGGCTTTTTGTTCAAGCTTCTTGCATTCTTCTGATTTGCATTTAACAATATTGTTTAAATACTCCTTATTTCTTTTTTCTTCTTCAATCTTGGTCTTTAGATCTACAATAGTGCTATTTAGTTGCTTGAGCTCTTCACTAACTTATGTCTTTCTCTGAATTTTCTGATTTACTCTCTTAATTTTTTTGATGCATTCATTTGCCAACAAAACATTTTCCTTTAGATCTCTGTTTTCGCTATCAACATTCTCAAGGTCTTCAAGAGCAATTATAAGTTCTCCATTTGCATTGAAGTATCTTTCTTGATCCAAAGTAGATATAAGCACCATGTGTTCAACTTTTTGGATCTCCTTCGAGCTATTAGACTCTTCTAAAGGACCTTGCTCTGATACCAATTCTTGAACATCCGAAATACTGAGAGGGGAAGGGTGAACTAGTATTCCCTTGAATATATTAAAACTTTTAATCAACCATCCACATAACATAACTTGATTGTAGAAATAAAATGAACAAGAAGGAAAACACAATATACCACATAACACCAGAATTTATACATGGAAAGCCCAAGACGAGAAAAACCATAGAGAGGATCAACTCTCAATATTATGTAACTGATTACAGAATACATGGTGGCTCACTGTCAGAGGGCTCATTGCCCAAAATATAATGGCTCACTATTAGAGGATAGCTTACAACTAATATTACAAAATTTGAACTGTAAAATTGCATCTATCATATGCATGAGATATAGTTCCACTGAAGTACATAATTACTTTCACATTCACTATACATAATCAGTTTCACATTCACTATAGATCACATGATAGGATAAAAAATATCACCATTCCTATCCTTAGCAAAGAAACTATATATATACCAAACAAAGTCTTCTTCGAGTCGGCTCAACTAGAGGATGGGTTAGCCCAAAAAAACTTTACATGCTACTGCTCAATTATTCTTACCATACTGGAGAAGTTGGCTAAAATAGTATAGAACTTCTCCACAATCAAAAGAACAAGTGGAATTATCAAAACCAACTTACAACTGATGATTTCAGAGAGGACCAAACCAAAATCTTCACACTACACTATGCCAGTAAGGAAGGTATACTATTACCAAACCTATAATTGTGCCGCAACAGAATGCTATCATCTGAAATCTTAGAAATAAATGCTAGACCAAATATAAAACATGTTCTCAAAATCTTACGAAGGTATCTAGTCATGCTAAGCAATGTGGACCCAAAAGGTAAATGCCAAACCCAATTGTATACCAGAACTTGTGGGCCTTATATCAGAGTATACCAGACTCATCTTGCCGGATCACAAAAACATCAATGACATCAATGACAATGACTGAGGGTTATCTTATCTTCTAGCTTATCCCAACTAATAGGAGTTCTACATCTCCTTCCATATAGTGCTTTGAATAATGCCATCTTAATAGATGACTAGTAGGAATTATTGAAGGAAAACTTAACCAAAGGAAGGTAATCTTCCCACTCAGCAACATTCTCAAAAGGTCCTCTAACATCTGATTAACCCTTTCTATCTAGCCATATATTTTTGGATGATATGTGGAGTCGATATTCAATTGAGTCCCTAAGGCTGCAAACAAAGTTTTCCAAACTCTAGATATCATTTTGACATCCCTATTTGAAATAATTTTCCTTGGTATCCTGTGTAACCTGCGTATCTCTTGAACAAAATTGTAGGCAATGGTAGGTGCCCCATTTGTCAGGTTTCCTAGTATAAAGTGAGCTACTTTGGTTAATCTATCAATCACTACCGGAATGGCATTATGCCTCGTTCCTAGACATAGGCAATCCTTGGACAAAGTCCATGCTGATTATCTGCCATTTCTAGTCAAGAACTGTGTTAGGCTGTAACAACCATGTTGGGTGCTCATGTTCGGCTTTAACTTGTTGACATTTAAAAAGATTGGCCACAAACCTTGTGGCATCCTTTTTCACCCCTTTCCAAAAATACAAGGGTTTGGTGTGAGCTAGGAGTTTAGTAGCTCCCATATATTCAGAGTAGGGTGTTGAGTGAACTTCTTTCCACACTAAACTCCTTAATTCAGATGACTCAGGTATATACATCCTGCCTTGGTATCTTAATAATCTGTCTATTTCTATCTGGAAACCCTCGTACCTTGGGTCCTAAGGGTTAAGTCATAGGGCCTCTTTTACTTGCTTGTAATCTCTACCCCCCCTAATTGTTGAAGGACACAATTATTAAAATATGTATGCACTATAGTAATGACACTAATGTGGCACCATCAGCTCAAGACATCTACCACCCAATTTTCTTACCCTTGATGTAGTTAATCTCAAATCATAATCGAAGATCAGTTCCAACCATTGTCTTTGTCGTGCATTGAGATTGGGTTGAGTGAAGATATATTTCAATCCCTGGTGATTAGATTAAAGCTTGAATAGTTTGCCTAGCAAATAGTGATGCCACATTTGCAAGGCATAAACCATTACCGTAAGATCTAGATCACGAGGTGCATAATTTTGCTCATAGTTTTTAAGCTTCCAGAATTCATATGCTAGAACTTGTCCATTCTGCATGAGGACTCTGTCCAGTCCTTCCCCTGATGCATCAGTTACTACCATGAAATGACCTTCAAGATTTGGCACCTTTAGGATTGGCGTTTTAGTCAACTTTTCTTTCAGGATCTTGAAAGCTGCCTGACACTTTTCAGACCACTCAAATCTCCTTCCTTTCCTCTGTAGTGATGTGATGGGATAAGCTATACATGAAAAGTTCATTACGAACTTCCCGTGATACCCTGCTAAACCCATGATACTTCTTACTTCATGTACATTTCTTGGGGTAGGCCACTTATAAATTTCTTTAATCTTTGTTGGATCTATTGCTATTCCTTTAGGTGAAATTATGTGCCCTAGGTATTGTACTTCTTTATGAAAGTAAGTACATTTAGATAATTTTCCATACAATTTGTTTTCTTGCAAGTGCTATAGAACAATATGCATGTGTTGCAAGTGTTCTTCATCAAACCTGTAATATATCAGGATGTCATCCAAGAATATTAAGATGAATTTGTCAAGGCAGTCATGGAATACACTATTCATTAAATTCATGAAGGCAACCGGGGCATTGGTAAGCCCAAATGGTAAGATAGTGAACTTGTAATGCGCATATCGAGTTTTGAAGGATATCTTGTGGATATCCTCATCTTTCAATCTCAACTGATGGTATTTTGAACGTAGGTCAATCTTAGAGAACGCCGTTGCTCCACACATTTGATCGAATAAATCGTCGATGTGGAGCAAAGAGTACTTATTTTGGATGGTTGGTTTATTCATCATCCTATAATTGATGCAAAGACAGAAGGTTCCATCTTTCTTCTTGGTAAAAACCACTTGCGCCCCCCATGGAAACACACTTGGTCTTAACAAACCCTTGTTCAGAAGATCTTGCAACTGTTCTTTTAACTCCATTAACTCAACTGTTGTCATGCGATAGAGAGCTTTTGATGCCAGAGCTGCCCCTAGCACTATTTCGATAGAGAAATCAAATATCCTTTTGGGTGGCAACCCCGACAGTTCCTTTGAAAACACATCTTGGTAGTCTCGAAGATAGGGATAGTTTTCTTCAAAAGACTCTTCTAGTTTCCCGCTTCCACTAGATTCTCCTTGATGATGATAATGGTTCTCAAACATCATCATGTCATCCTAATACTTAACATCTTTGGAGTCATTGATTTCCTCCATTTTTACTGCGAACACTTGGTAGCCTTTCCTCTCGCTCCATTTTTATTGCCTAGCAGAAAGTTGCCATAGTTTGACTTCTCATTGGATTCCTCTCAAGAATACTTTATTACCAAAATCATCTAGACATTCAACTATCTTGTCAAAGTAGTTGACCCTAGCCTTGTTTTGAGCCAACCATTTTATACCTAGTATGATGTCATAGGTGCCTAAGGGTGCTACAAAGAGGTCAACTACAGTGGTGAAGTTAGGAAAATCAACCCTTGCTCCAAATAGGCACTGCTCTACCCAAGTTCTCGACTCATTTGTATAAGTTCAACAAATCAAGAGTTAGCCATAAAGCCAACTCTCTTTGGAAACTTACTAAGCAAATTGGGTGAAATAAATTTTTTAGTGGCTCTTGTGTCTATGAGTATAGTAATGGGAATGCCATAAAGTGTACCTGGGGTTTCCACTAGAGTAAATTGGTACTCAGCTTGTCGGTTATCTATTGCTGCATGAATCCTTTGCTAAAAAGCTGTCTGCTAAGGTGGTAGGGGATTCCTCTGTTGTTTCTCTTCTTGTTGTTTCATTGGGCACTGGTTGGCGTAGTACTCACCACCGCAAGTATAACATCCCCCTGCCGATCCTTTCTTCTCTGCTTTGTTGCTGATTCCCTTACTGTCCCTTTTGGGTTTATCAAACCCCTTTTGATCTCCTTGGTTATCTTGTCGGCCTCCTTTATAACCTTTACTATTTTTATTGCTTGACCCATATTTGTCCCATTTCCTCTTAAAGGTTTGAGAAGGTTGTGTCTAGTTGCCATTCTTTCTATTCCCGTCTCTTATTGAGTCATCCTTATGGAGTTTTCATTCTTGTCTGACAACCTTCTCATAGGCTCCATCCATGGTTAAAGGAGCTAAGACATCCATTGAACCCCCTATGGAGTTATTCAGGCCCATGATAAATTTCTTGATTTTGTATTTCTTGTTCACTTGAAATTGAGGTACATACTTTAGTAGGTGGGTGAACTTCTCCCAATAAGCATGTACTGAGAGTTCCCCTTGTCTCAAATCTTGGAAATCTGTCAAATTCTGTTCAAAGAACAACTAAGGCAACCACCTTTGCCTAAAAATTTCTACAAACCTTGCTGGCCAATCTTAAACCAAGTTCAACTTTCTTGTTTTCCCACCATTTGACAGCCTCTCCGATCAACTGGTAAGCCCCCCATATAGCCTTAATGTTTTCTATGTATTCTTGGATTTCAAAGTATTCCTCCATACTAATAAGCCATGCCTCAGTGATATCTCCTCCCTCTAACCCATCATATTGAGGGGGCTTTACTTTTTTCATGTCGTTAGATATGGCTCCCACTACTTGTTTATCTTTTCGGTTTAGGTTTTGAGATTGAGTTTCCTAGAACCCACTTTGACGAGTGTGTTTCTATTCGGTGTGCTTGTCTCTAGATGTGGACTCATATTCTTCATTGTGGGTTTTTGTGTGACCACCTCCCCTATGCTCCAACTTTCAGAGCATATTCTGTGTGTCTTCCACAATGTGGGTAAGCCTATCTAAGTTGGCGATTGGATTCTTCGGGGCTCCAGAATCTCGTCTGCCTTCTTGGTTTTGAGATATCTTAATAATTCCTGATAAGCTTGTTGTTTCCAGTAATATTTAATTTTAGTTTCTATCTAAGTTCATCATTTAAAAACATGAAATTGAAACATAAATTTTACACATCCAAAATTGATATTTTATTGATATCAAGCACATAAAAATTTGTTTTTACAATATGTACAATGCAAATCTCTATCTAAGAACTACTATCAAAAGCAGTCATGGGATCTTCCTGCCCTTCAAAATTAGAGAAAGGTACAAATTGAAAATTGGGAGTGGGTACCTGAGTTTCTTTTGGGTTTACGGGCTCAGGTTTGATTACAACAGTGTTAGGTGTTTTGTTGTTAGGTTTGGGTGCCTTGTCAGGCAAGATTTTAGTTCTCACTACTGGCACCCTTCTAGTAGCAGTCTAGGGTTCTCTTTCCCTTTTTAATCTCCTTAAGGCATCTGCTAGTGTTTCATCATCAAATGGCATTGAGTAGCATGAATAGTCATGCCTAAGATTCGTTACTCTCCATAGCTGAGAGTAGATCGGATCATGTGCTAGTTTTTGATTCATAGTACAAATCTACATCCTGACAAATACCAAAATATTTCGTTTTAGTTATCTATCATAAGTTTGGGTGGTGAGCCCTAGGTTTAGTGTTGAACCCGACGCTATGATACCATGTATTACATACTCTAACTATTCAATTTACAATTACAACTTTAAAAACAAAATAGAGAAAATAAAACTGGCAACTTTTTTTTTTCTTTACAACATTGAATTGAAACAGAAACTTGAAATAAAAACAATGATTTATTCTATTCTATCTTTTCAATTTTAGAGAGTAGAGAGGTTCTCTAGATTACATTTTTTTTCAGATGCACATTTTGATCTTTTACATAACTTTACCAATGATTTGGAGGAGGGAAAGTATCATCAGGGTGTTTTTCCGTCTAACCACATACTTACTAGTCCCGTGTGTCGTATCCAACTGGATTGGCTTGATGCTTCATGGGGAGGTGATGAGAAGTTGAACTCATGACATCTGAGACTAGTGTATAATCCTACACAACTCTCTAGTCGGTCATACACTATAAACTACCCCTAACTAGTATGACGTCTAACTAGGTTGTATAACTAGATTATTGAACTGACAGCATCACCTTGGGCAATTACCACATTTCTTATATTCTTGAATAGATTAAAACATCAAGAGGTCATTCCAGTGATTTGAAACAATCTATTTATGTTCTTCTTGACTGTACTAAAATGATGAATGCACTCCAAAAATAATAAGGGTTTTAATGTAGTAAAAAATTTAGTTCATATATTTAAGACTACGTGACTAGATAAACATTATAAGAAAATACTTTTCCATTTTCCATTGCAAAATTAATCACAACCATTCTGAGAATACAGAGTGTGTATTTACTTCTGCATTTTCAAACAAACATTAAATTAGAGCCAAACTGTATCATGCATTGTGTATGTATTTCCTTTCCCTACCATCAATAAGCATATATCATAGCCATGCGGTATAATGCATTGTGTATAATATTACTTTTCTTTTAAATCAACAACACCCACAATTCCTCCACAGTCTCCACAAAATGGCTCTACTCTGCAAGAATCTCCAGCTGGTTGCAAATAAAAATTCTAGCTATCGTACTATATTTTTTAACAGAGCTAAGCTAATAAAGCTTTCTAAACAGAATTCGAAAGTATTTTCAGACCTCTTCTTTCTTCCCAAACGTAATAATCTCCTCTTTTAACCAAAATGAACTCTATAACCCTCGTAAGGAAACAATTTCATTGTATTTCAATATTTCTCATTTCAATTTGGGAGCATGCCAAGATTCATGCCCAACCACTACGACGATTTTTTTCTCTTGAATATCAAGTCCTTCAAGTGAACTTAAACCTGCTGATATTATAAGCCAAGCGGTGATTTAAATAATGTCTTGTCTTGCATATAAACCAAATACCTGAACATTTGGCTTTGTACTGATACTAATCTATTTAACCTTTGATAATTTTAAAAAAAGTTTCAATGGAAGCCTATGATTTTATATAAGCGGTGCAATGAAAAATATACTAAACTTGTACAAGAATCATTACACCCAAAAAAGAATTCTCTCTCTCTCTCTCTTATATATATATATGAGAGCGAAAATTACGGTTAAATTATTTTATTAATAATATAATAATAATAATAAAAAATAAGTTAGGAATACTAATTTCGAGACTGGAATATCAAAACTCTAAACATCTATACAAAACAAAAATGATTACTTGAGTCTTACTAGTTATTGGTAACAAGGTTAATGCAACAACTCAACTTAACTCTCGGTTAGTGTTATAGATGGCATGAATTCTCTTTCATTAGCTCTTGACCTGGTGATACTTTCCCTCCCTTCTCGGAGGACGACGATTTCCTACACACACTTGGCCAAATTCAAATAGTTAGTCTGAAATCCTGTTATATCTCTGTCATTGCATTATTTAATAACAAAAATAAAACATCTCAGAGTTCATCATCATTAATACTAAATCATCAACACATATGATGCGACTCATCATTTCTTTGTACTACGAACAATAATATTGCATAAACAAAAACTTGGAAATATCTAGGGCACAAGTGGGATGTAACAATCTTTGGTTGATTACTTATAAAATTATATTCAAGATGCAATAGTTACATGCCCCCTTTAGAGCTATACTTATAGGGAATGGGGAGGAACGGTTTCTAGCTCATGTGGATTGTACGAGATAGCAAAGAAACCAACAACAAAGCTTAATATTTTTAGTAGGTGCTTTATATAGATTTGTAGATTAGATTTATACAATTTTGTGGAGAGAGATAGAGGTATACATGAAGATAGAGTGAGAGAGGAAGAAGAAAAATAGATAGGGGAATAGGGAGGGAGAGATGGGGAGAGAGGGGGTGATATATATATGAAGAGAAAGAGAGATAGTTTATGGTTTATGGTTTAGTGTCCATATTATTATATGATGAAAATTGATCTATTCGTTTCTCATTGAAACATATTCTACAAATAGGATTATTATTTGATGAGTGGACAAATATGCTATGGTAGCATTCTTTGTAAATAGTGCATGCTTGTAAATTTGAAAGTGCATCTATTCTATGTTGAAGTTTGTTGGAAGTTGTCATGAAATTAATTTTGTTGTTTCATGATGTTGAATTTTGTGAGACATGTTGCATTGTTTTACTTCTATGATTTGCATAGCAGAGTCGATTGTAGTTTTGACATGTTGATTGATATTGACTTCTTTTATGATTTTGTAGTCTTTGAAGTTTTATTTGATGAAGTTTGATTCGAGATTTTCATGCTAGGGTCCATCATCTGTAATGAAAAATGATAGGATAGATTTCTACAATTGTGAGAACTAAAAGACATACACTAATGTAAACATTGATTTATTTTTGTACATTGGCATTTACCATGAGAAGAAAGAATGCAATTAGATTTGATGAAATATGTATTTCAGATGAATATAATCTAATATGAAAAATACATTATTGGAGGAGTTAAAATTACTCCAATGATGCAAACAATATGTGTAGGTCTAATTGTTATTATCATTGTGGCAAGCATAATTGTGCGTTTATGTCAAAACTGTTAATCTTAATAGGTTCAAATTTAGTGATTAAAAAGTTGGATTTATGTTGAATGTGAATTCAGTCGGAGGACATGAGTCAGACTAACATATTAGTTGCTGCTCATGAAGTGTAGTTGACAAACGACTTAATTGCAGGATATACGGAAAATGGATTTGCTTGACAAACCTTTCCACATCATTAATGAGCTCTCATTAATCCTTTTGACATCCTGCTTTGATGTAAATCATATACCAAACTGGTAAATGATCCAGCGAAAGTACCAACTTAACATAGAAGAGAACAAAATGTCATGGAGATTAGGGTGGTAATGATCCAGTGGGGGATGAAAGCAATAATTTGAGCATTTCCAAAGCAGCATAGTAAAATTCAAGGAAACCTATTGAATTATTTTTCTTACCAAAGAAGAATAGTTTCTAGTTCCTATTTTTCTTTAAGCTTTTCTTCAGTGATGAGTTTACAAGAACAAACCATATTTTGTTATTTCAACAGGCAAAACTGTTCATCAGCCATCAAATCCTAAATGAAGAAAGCCCAACTCCTTTTGTTTAAAGTGTGAGATTTTCGCGAGGGTTAGAATAGATCTCTGTGGTGTTTAACAAATTAAAATTTAAAGTTTATGAAACTCATAAAAAGTAAAAAAATAAAGTTTTATGTTTTTTCACAACATTTTGAGTAGTTCAATCTAATATTTACATAATATACATAATTAAATTTAATTAATTAATAATAAATATATAAGGGTAAGTATTTTGTATATAATAAATGTTGACAATAAAAAAATAAGCGTATATAATTTTGTAATCAAAGAATAAATATGATTTATATAACATTTAAATTACATATATTAATTAGTTTTATTTATAGTTTATGTTCCTATATATAGAGTTCAATTGTCATCAAAACTTTAAGTTACAAAATGAAATGGTATAATATGAATAGTATATTGTTAATTTTTTTTTAGGTATAATGACTTACAATGCATATTCATATTTCTAATTTCTTATTGTAATATTGGAAAAAATAAGGGTCCCCAATTTGACAAGAATTAGGGGCGTGTGTTATAATCCTAAACAACAAAGAGTTTTCTTGTAAGAGGGTTGAAGTATGAAACTTCCTTAACTCCAAGTTAGATCCATTTGTCAATTTCATAGTATTTGAAAATTCAAAAAAGACATATAGATGTATATTTATCCTAAACTATAATACTTGTTGATAGAATGTTGATATGTTATTATATAGTTTACTACTATTTTTTATCCAAAATGATTTTTGATTTCTCTCTATCTTTTGTTTGATGATCAATTAATATTGTAAAACTTGTCTTGAAATAATATGACATCTTCAAGGTATTAAAGTTAAATATTATGGCATGCAAGATAATGAAAAATGACCCGATTTGGGGGAGATATGAAACTTTTTAAACTCTACATTAGACCTCTAAATCAGTTTTACAATATTTGAAGACACCTAGATGTCTAGAATGATTGAAGTTTTGTATTTGTTGATGAAATACAAATGCAATGCTATGTGCTTTAATAACATTTCTTATAATTTATAATGAGTACCAAGCTCTATGTTCTCTTTTCCTTGATGTTCAGCTAGTGCCTTAGGACTTGTCTTTATATATGACATATATTAGGTGCTGATTGACATGCAAACTAATAAGCATTAATACAATTTAGTACAAGGTCTTAGGATAAGTGAAAAAAATCTAAATTTGATAGGCATTATCATAGATGTGACAATGTTTAGCGAAAGAATCATACCTACCATTTAATCCAAGATTGCAAAAATAATATGAATTATGATGAATTCAATTTCCTATCTCTAACAAGATTATGAGCTAATTAATGTTCTAATGTTGTTAACTTATGTGAAAAATAAAATCAAGTTAAGTCATAAAATAACATGCTTTAAGAAAAGGTTCAAAATAAATTTATTAAATAAATGAAAAAAGAAAAAATATAAAATTTTCTCTTCTACAATGTGATAATATCATAGATCTTGAAACATATTCTAAACCAAAACCTTTCTTTCTCTAATAAGTTGTGCTTAAAAATGACACGATGTGGTATGAACTCATATATTTTCAAAGGAAAATATAATGTGTTTTTAGATGAGTTATTGGGAGATCTATTAAATTTTTCAGTTAATGTAATGAAGTAAGAACAATGTTAACAAAGTAGATCTAAGTCTCCCACTATCATTGTTGCTACTACATTTTGGAGGATTATTTGTAGAGCTCAAATAAAAACAATACTTAAGTGGAAACAAAAATTATTGGATATAACTACAAGGTAGAAATATAGAATATTTATAAGCACAATTGATGATGATAATAAGAATAATAAGAGACGCATTGCATCAAATTCCTGCCAATAGTCTGATTGTTTTCGATTAAGTGAAAAATAGGTTTTGAAGGAGCCCCGAAACCCTTTTACAAAGAGATAACCAAAAGATAAAACATTAAAGACTAGCTAGATAGAGAAAAACACAAAAAAAAGACAAATGGCTAAGACAAAAAGCCAGCAAGAAGCCAAAAGAAGCAATGGGACAACACAAAAACAACTAAGGGACAACCACGAGCAACAGACCTAAGAAAATTTTATGATAAGCTCCGCCACACCAATAGTGTGATTATTTGTGTTAGTCTAAATATTTAATTAGTTCTACTAAAGAATTGATTTAAGGCTCAAAGAAGGATTTGTTTACTAATTTGTTAGAAATCACTACTTTTTTCAAATAGTCTAATGACTAAGAAATATATATATTTTAAAGTTTTTAAAATTTGAGAATCAAAATCCCAAAAGATGATACAACAATAAAAGTATACAAATATGAAAAAAAATAGAATATAAATAACCAAAATAATTTAATATATTAAAAAAATAATCAAAAAATTCATATGTAGATAGTGCATGAATTGAAATTAACAAACTAATTACAAATTATTAAATTGTAGGTAGAAATAAATTTTAACTTAAATTATTTTGTCACCATGTCATATCTATAGCACAATTCAGTGTCATTCAAACAATTAATAGGGTTAAGAATCCAAGCACAAAATTTGAATCATTACAACTTCTTTTATATAAGTTGAACAAATTAATTTTGAAATGACCATTTCTAAAAGCAACCAATAAAATATATAAAGATATGACATATGCAATAGTGATATATCATTCAAGTCATAAATATGATTGGGATTTGATTGATGAATTAAATTCTTTAAGACATTATTTTTTAAAAAAGAAAAAAAAGATTTTTACTATTTCTAATATAAATCAATAGAAAGACAAATAAATGACATTTTTACAATCAATTAAAATAGAAAATTAAATATAACTATAAGAATTTTGTTCAAATTTTTTGATTCTATGTTATGATTGGTTAAATTATTGAAAGAAATTGAATGCAATAAATGCATAAGTATTCCTCCCTTGGCAAGAACTAACAATAGATTAGAACAAATTAATCTTCAACAAGAAATCATACACAATAAAGAAATGTGATCAAACACTGACTTACATGATTACATTTCTTTCTTACCATCTTTTTGAAATAATATAAATTTATTATTGACAATCAAAATACAATCATTTATACAAAAAAATAGCCATCAAATACTTATAATTGATATTACTATTTAACTTCTTATAAATAATATAATACTTAAACTTTAAATAACATTAACATTTAGATAATAATTTTAGAATTTTAGCTAATATTAATATAAGATTTAGATTACAATTTATAAATTTCTTCTAAACACTTTTAAACTATTATTCTAAATCTCTTAGACATATATGCATATGGTTGGAAAATTAAGCATGACACGTCTTTGTGAAGTCACAATCGAGAGACCTCATCTCCAGGTAACAATGTTGAGGTCCACACTCGTGAGCACATTGGATCAGTGAAGACACAATCTTGCAATCACAATGACCTGATGGAAGTTTGAACCTTGATGATCATAACATCAACAACATTACTTAACCAATAGTGATCATAACAACACCACTTAACCAACACACTATGAAAAGAACCCTAGAAATTTTAGCAATTAAACAACTACAACTGATTCAATTTTATTCTTCTCAGTGATAATCGATGAGCACTTGCAATGACCTCTCATATCGTTCCATGTCGCCCTCTAATATGCCTTCCAAAATCTTCACAACTTGGGCCATACTCGGCCTCCCATCCTCATCCTGTTGAATGCAGAGAATGCTTACCATGACTGCCCTTCTCACCTCTTCAATATCCGCCTTGTCTGCAATCCTTTCATCCACAATACCCATTGTGTTTCCTTTTTGAATTTGAGTTGCTACCCAGGTGGGGAAGTAGTACTGAGATTCCTGCACACTCAAGTCACTATTTCATCTGCTTGAGATTATTTCCAACAGGGTCATGCCGAAGCTGTATACATCCACCTTCGTTGTTATTGACATGCTGGTTAGCCACTCAGGAGCCAAATATCCTCTGGTTCCTCTTGTTGTTGTCAACACTATGCTGAAATCTCTACCAACAAGCTTTGCCAGGCCAAAATCAACCACTTTTGGAGAGAAATCAACATCTCGAAGAATATTTTCTGGCTTGATATCACAATGGATGATGCAATCCATACATTCTTCATGGAGATAGAGTAGCCCTATTGCAGTGCCTAAAGCGATTCCAAATATGGTATTCCAGTCTAGCACCTTGTCATCTTCTTTAGATTTGCCAGAGAAAAAAGAGTTGACAGACCCATTTGACATGTACTCATAAACAAGCATTCTATGAGATCCCTTTACACAGAATCCCTGAAGCCTCACCAAATTTACATGCTCTTACTGCCCTTTTCGAGAACCTATCTACCACAACATACACACAATCATGGCCTCTTTTGGTGGTAGGAAGACCAAACATAAAGTAGCAATAGCACATGTGGTACAGGGTTGAATATATGAAATAACATCATTCCGTAATTTTGGCCAATAGAAATAATTCTGAAGTATAGCAGTAGTCTTACCTATACCAAAGTGACCAACAACCTTACTATAGTGAGCTTGCCATATCAACTTTTTGCATTCTGCATTGGGCACATAGATTTGGCCAAGGTGACAAAGCATTCCATCCTGCAAATAGAAATCATTCACTTGCTATCCCTTCACTAATTGATTATAAACATCTGCAAATTCAACATCATTCTCATACAAGCAAGCCCAGGCTTCAGTTTGATGACCACATGAGTTCAAAACCATACTTATGGCTGCAATTGGAGGCCTGCTCAAACAGTCTGCTACTTTGTTAGTACTTCCATTCTTGTGGTGAATATTGAGGTGAAATTGTTGAAGATATGCTGACCATCATTGATGTCAATCATTCTGCAACTTCCCTTGTGTTTGCAAAAATTGAAGGGGTTTGTGATCTATGTGGATGACAGTCTCCTTACCCAGAATGTAATGTTTCCACTGCTTACAGGCTTGAACAATAGCATACAGTTCCTTGTCGTAAGTAGCATATTGACACACTGTATCAGAAAAGGTCTGACTGTGATATGCAACTGGATGACCATGCTGCATGAGGACTGCCCCTGAGCATATTCTGATGCATCTGTTTGTATTTCAAATGACTGTTGTAGGTTAGGAAGAGATAAAACTGGTGCAAAACATAACCTTCATTTTAGCCCCTCGAATGTTTCTTGTTGAGCACTTGTCCATTTAAACTTTGCTTGTGTCCTCCCCCCTCAATGACTGATTTAGAGGCCAAGACAGATGGGAAAATCCCAACACAAATCTGTGATAAAAGTTTGCCAACCCGAGGAAACTTCATAACTTTGTGAGATTTCTAGGAGACAGCCAGTCCTTAATCACCTTTATCTTCTTTGGATCAACAATGGACACCCTCACTATCAATAGCATATCCTAAGTATCTGATACTCTGCATACCAAAGGAGCACTTTTCTTTGTTTTCATAAAGCCCATGTTCTTGTAAGGTTGAGAGAATTTTTTCCACATGTTACAAATGTTCCTCCCAAGTTTCGTTGAAGATGAGTATGTCATCCAGATATACCACCATGAAGGAATCAGTGAACGGTCTAAGTATATCATTCATCATTCTCATGAATGTCGCTGGAGCATTTGTTAGACCGAAAGGCATCACTAGCCATTCAAACAATCCCTCTTTAGATTTGAACGCTGTCTTCCACACATCTACTGATTCAATTGGTACTTGATGGTACCCTAATTTCAAATCAATTTTGGTAAAGAATCGGGCCCCTCTAAGCTGGTCCAAGAGGTCATCTATCTGGGGAAGTGGATACCTATTTTTGACTGAAATTTTATTCAAGGCCCTATAGTCAATACAAAGTCTCCAGGTTCCATCCTTTTTCTTTGTTAGAACAATGGGGCTGCCATAGGGTGATGCACTTGGACGAATATGTCCCTTCTCAATCAATTCTTGTATTTGCCTCTTAATCTCATTATTTTCTAATACTGACCTACGGTAGACTGGTTCATTAGGTAATGGAGTTCTTGGTATCAAATCAATAGTATGTCTCACTTGGCAGTGTGTAGGTACCCTAGTTGGTAACTTAAACAGATTGTCACATTTCATCAAAATTTGATCCATTGATTTTTTCTGCAGTGTTGTGGTGTTTGTGATGGTGTGGGAATTATAAACAGATTTCCTTTCTTCTTCAGAATGAATCATCAATAAAATGAATGTTCCCGTTCTGGCAACTAACCTCTTACATTGCTTGGCACTAATCAAAGAGGTAGTGTATGCAGGGCTTACCTCTGGTATTCGGTATTTCTACTCACGTAATCTGATGGTCACACTATGAGGCCTGGACTCATACACACCATGTCGCTGGTACATAAATGGTTGTCCCAACAGAACATCACAAACATCTAAGGGAGCTGCATCACAAATTACCTCATCTTTGAAAGGCTTTATGGAGTATGAAAGGCGACACTGTTGGTGCACTTGGATATCTCTTCCTTGACTAACCCATCCCATTGAATAGGGTTGCGGGTGGGTTGTTATTTTTAGATTCAGTCTCTTCATAGTCTTTGCTAATAGTAGGTTCTTTTGACTTCCGCTATCAACAATAAAGTGCAGGGCTTTTCCTCCGACCCACATTTGTGAATGAAACAATCTCTCCTCATCCTCCTGGGGCAATATCCTTGTAGTAGCTACCGTGGCATATGGATCAGCCTCAATGACCCGTTCATGATTTCCTTCTGTGCATGTTTCTGCCACCTTAGATTCTGCCTTGTCTTCATGCGTCTCCATCATTAAGCTTTTGATGGTTCTGCAATCTTTTGTATTATGCGAGAGACTCTTATGGAATTCACACCACATACCGTTTTCTTGTGTCTTCTTCATACTCCATGTCTTTTTTGTGGGTGAATTGGGAGAGGGTTCCTTAGAGATTTGTTTCCATGTAGTTTTGCCACCTTCACCCTTCCATCTGTTGTTTGTGAAATTATCACTCCTTCCTTTCTGTCTGAATTTCTCCTCAATTTTGGTAGCAAATTTATATGCACTAGGTAAAGTCTCTATGTTCAGGAATTCCATTTCGGTTTGGATGTACCTGTGGAGTCCACTCTGATATTTCAAACTCGGTGCTTCTCAGAATCTTTGATGCCAAGCTTTGCTGTTAAGGCATGAAACATATTAGTATATTCCTGAACAATTTGGTCCTTCTTCTGCCGAAGCAATTGCCACTGCATATATTTATTTTCATATGTATCAATAGGAAAATATTCTTCCTTTATGTGCTCCATGAATTCTCCCCATATGGGTTTTTGATCAAAAATAAAAGTGCTGCCATTTTCTGCTGCCTTGGATGCTAAGTTTGCTTCCCATGAATCTTTCACATGGTTTTCAGCTTTGAGGAGAGCGAAAGTTATCTTCTCTTCATCTGAAAACTGATTGACAGAGAAATATCTTTCCAGTTTTGAAACCCAATCATCAACAACATCTACACCGATCTTTCCTTGGAATGTGGGTATATCAAAATTCACTTGCACCTTGAATGGCGTATGCCCTGTGAATGGTGGGTTTGCTTGTGACCCACGACTTTCCAACATTTTCTTGAACCGCTCCATTGTTTCTTCACGTTGTTTTTCTAGTGCATCTTCAACTAATGTTTTAATGCCATTGTCTGTCTACAACTTAGCCATTTGCGATCGTGTGCATCTCAAAGGAAGGTAGTCTGAAGGATTCCTTGTTTCCAAGCCCAATCTTTGATATGTTGATCGCGTGTGATATGACATACAGGAGCGAACTTGCTTTGATACCATTGATCTGAATTATGGATTCGGATGACAACACCTGAGTGAGATCTGTTTACAAGAACCAAAAATCATAGAATTGAAGCAAGCCAAAAAGTCATCTATTTCATTCGAAAACCCAACATATAGAAGTTCATGAGATTCCAAGGGTCACAAAAACCTCTTGGTAATCGAAGTCCAACAATCACATTTGTTCATTACATAATAAAATCTAAAAACTACGAAATTTTCAAAAAAACTATATGAAATTTTATCCTAACTTCAACTAGACATAATTTTCTGCTCGGGACTCGAAATTACGAGCCGTTGATCTCGTTGGAAAGGTCTCCAAGAGTTGTAGACGAAAATTTGAAAGAGCACTTTCAAGAGCTGAAAATGCCCTTAAGACCTTCAAAAATGTAAATTACTAACATATAGACAAACTAAACTAAAAAAATATATAATTCAAATTTTCTTCTGATCATGACTCCGGTATTTTGAAGCGCTGCTTCGTAATCTGACAAGGACATATTACTGACTTGGAGGAAACCATCTGTGCTGCCACTTGCACTGGCGTTTAATGGAGTACGGCGAACACAACCGCTTGACCACCATTGCTGAGAACTCCAGGTAGTAGCGTTTCTTGGGTGGAAGCCTTCCACACAGCTGCATGACCTAATGTTTTCTTGGGTGAAGCAGACTCCGTAAGCCCCACATACACCATACACCTCGTAATTTGTCTGGGGTGAATTTTTAAGTAGGATCTAACTTTTATTATCAACCCATAGGTAGAATGATAGCTGACCATCCGAGGTGAGAAGTTCCCTCCCCATCATCGTCAAACTAGCTTCGGGTGAAAGCTCATATGCGTAGTACATTTTGTCGGAGAAACCACTACAAATTCCTGCTTAAATGTGGTATCAGATATTGCCCCTGGCGTGCTGGCAAAATATCTACCAGTCCAGTTTCCCGAGCTGTAATATGAAACACCATTTTTATACTGCACCACAATGTCTGTCTTTCATGGAGATGGATTCAACGTGAAAAAGAAAGGCCCAGGCGCTGGATCCACCGAACTCTTCCAAGAGTACAATTTCAAGCCTTTCAAAAGCTTCATGGTAGGCATAAAATGATCGGTAGGATTTTCGAAGCTCTCCCACACAGTCTGAGAACTGTTTTGGGCGTGTAAAAGAGCAAAATTACCAGTGTCCAGTATAGAAGCCCTTGATGCCTTCGCCTGTTGAGTATCATTACTCGACCAAATGACATTTCCTTGCAAATCAGATACAGTGAGATAACCAGATGTAGAGAGAGAGAAAACACCGGGCAAGCTTCTGATGGGAGTTTCTCTGTTAGCCACCCAAATGATGGTCTTGTCAGGGATGTGGGCATACCAGATGCCAACATACCAGTTGGTGGTTCCGTTGGGACAGAAAAATCCCAATTCAAAAGAGCCATTCTTTGAAATGATGGTCTGATTTTCCCTCAGAGAAGCCCCCAAAGAGAGGGTGTCTACACTAGAAACTAACAAATTGCAACTGCGCTGGAGAACAAGCACAGCAAGAGCTAAAATGAAAAAAATGATCCATTCTCTTTCTTTCTCTTAATTACGGATGACCTGAAATGGAAGATACATATCTAGCTGTGATCCTTGCTAGTTTTAAATGAGATATTAGATAGACCACCGAATACACGTTGTTGACCCATTTTTTTGTTCAACTCTGAATGCTACGTTGCCTTCAACTTTGTTGGTGAAACTTGACTTATTTGTCTTCGAATCCCCTGTGCTCAGAGACATTTGTGATGGAAAAAGCAGAAATATTTAATTTTGTAAAGGGTAATTAATGTTTGGCGACTACATTTTGTGGGCTCATTCCAATCTCCTGCTTGCCCAAAACATTATCTTAGTCACCGCGAAATATTTGTGGAAGAGAAAAATTTCGGTAGCAAGCTAGCACTGTATTGTGGTCGTATACTTACTGAAAACAAGAGTTTTAGATGATCATTGAAATTGAAATAGTCGTTCACCAATAATTTCGAAGGAAAATTGTCACATCATAGCTTTCTCTATTTTTTTCTTCAAATCTTCTTTCTCGTGGATGGGCTATAAATGATCCTTTGACGGGGAGTCTCACACATGACACTAGATATTGAATGACATGGAAGATTTGCTAATTTGGTTGTTTCTCAATTTAATTTGGTCGTCTCCCAATTTAATTTGGTTAGTGTCTCTAGCTCCTAAAGCTAATTTACTTATGTTCAAATCCACATGTTTGATTCAATAAATGTTGATAAAGTTTGATGGTATGTTTCAATTGATTAGAGGGATAAAGTTTGATGGTATGTTTCAATTGATTAGAGGGACACCTTCTCTAGGATGGTCTTGCCAGCAAGTTGATTAGAGGGATCACACTTTCAAGAAATGCTATCGCTCTTAACTCTCATTTCGCTGATGACAACAAGATTTTCGTTCATAACTCAATAGAGGAAGTGAACGACTTTCTTGAAGTTTTGGAGCTTTACTGTTCAATTTCAGGTTCTAAACTAGCTATGCATAAAATTGAGTTTATAATGACAAGACCTAATCCTCATCCTCCTTCGATCCCAAGTGACTGGAGAGAGGTGAAACATGGGGTCATCACAAGATACCTTGGGATACCCTTTGGAGTAGGAATTTCTCTTAAGGATATGTGGAAATGGTTCTTGTCCAAAATCAAGAATAAACTCCTTAATTGGACTAACAAATTCCTTTCCATGGTTGGAAGAATTCAAGTTGCCAACAAAATCCTCCTTTCTAGCCATGTTTATATTTCTTCTTGCTGGTTACCATCAAAATCATGCTACAATTAGTTAACCCAACTAATTAGGAGCTTCCTATGGGCAAAGTGGGAGAATAAAAAAGGCTCTCTTGTTACTTCATGGACCCATTAAATGCAACCAAAATATAGAGGAGGGTTGGGAATAATTGTTGGTGTAAATAATTATTCATCATGGATATTATTACACCTTACTTAAGTTTACTTAGCAAATGCATTTCATAGTATTTTAGGCATGAGACACTTGGATGTTTGTGCCACATTGGGATAGTGTGTGCAGGAGAATTTCCACCTTTTGTGGACTTATCTTGTTGTTACATTCCACATTCAGTGGGTGATCCACCTCATGTGGAATATTATATTGTTTCTCCTACCTACCCACACCTATTTCCTACATACACTTGTTTCTTATTGAGCCACATGTCATGTTTGTGTGCTCACATATCCATATAGCCTTGCCTATATATGCAGGTTCATATTCATTGTATGTAACACTTGATGATCTAGTTGATCAATATTTTCATCTTGATAGAATATAGTTTATTCCTATCATCTATTTTGTCTCTCTCTTGTACTTTTCATTGAGCTCTTGATCTTGGCAAAATCTCACATGGTATCAGAGCCTATAGGGCTTCATTGATTAGCCTTTTGGAGACATTTTGGAGGCTTCAATTTTTGGATTTGGGGATCTTCAATTTTTGGGAGCATCATACAGCGATTTGGACATCACGAATGAGTCTGGGAGGCCGTTTCCATTAATTTTGACTATAAAGTCGACTATATTTGGTGAGATTTTTTTTTTTGCCTATTTGGCTATAGTTGTACGAATTTTGAAATTTAAAAAAAAAATCTTTTCTGAATTTTTTTTTATTTTTCCGCAAAATTTTTGGAAATATTTTGTTGATTTTTTTTTTCAAACAAAAAGCGATAGTGAAAAAGAAAAAAGAAAATAAAAAATTATTATTTTGGGGGGGGGGGTCCTATGACCACCCCCCTCTCTGTACTCTGCTGCTTTCATTTTTCGTAGGGCTTGCAGAGTTTTTTCGGGTCCTGCCACCTGTACACACCACCCGTGCCCGCTCTGGTCTTTGCCCCCGCCGTACTGTGTGTTTCTTGCAGGTGTCCACCACCGTGCCTTCCGCGTCGTCAGTGCAACTCCCTCTCGCCACCTGCACCAACGTCCGATGGCTCCCTACGACACCTCCCGACACCTACCTCCCAACCTGGCCCCCACGAAAACCCCTCCAGCACCGCCTTCTAGTAGACAGCCTCCGGCCCGACCTTGGTGCCTCCCGTCGGCCTTCTGGCACCGCCTATCGGCCCTCCGGCATCACCTATCGGCCCTCCGGCACCGACGCCTCCCGCCGGCCCGGTCCCATTGCCTTTCGACATCGCCCTCCAGGCCTCGGTGCCTTCCGTCGGACCTTCGACCACCAGGCCCATCACCTGCCACATCAGCCTCCGCCACGTGGCGCCACATCACCTGCCGAGTCACCAGTCCACATCAGTTTTTCCGTACCGTACAGACAACCATGCAAGGGGAGGCAAAATTTTTTTGACAGCTAGATGGGCATCAAATTTAAGCATGTCTTTTGCTGATGTAAGCGCCACGTCAACAATATTTTGAATTTTTTTTAACCCCCTCTTATTGAGTTTTTCAATTTTGTAGTTCAACTTTGGAAGGCCATATCTTGCTCATTTTTGCTCATTTTTTGGTGCAATTTTTTTTGAAATGGGCTAGAATTTTGTTCTCTTCATAGTAGTAGAAGAATTTTCTGATTTTTATGGATGGATTTTTCAAAAATTGCAGATCTTCATGACTATACCTGTCTAATCCTCGATTTTGCAACTTCAGAGGCTTTGTTTGGGGTCATACGACCTCCTTTTCAGGTGTCATTTTTTTTTGAAGTGCATAATTTTTTTGTCTACTTTCATAATATGCCATTTGTTTGTAGTGATTTTGAGCAGAAATTGTACTTTAAGTATTTGGTCATTTTGGGCCTATTTGGTACTTGTATTTCACTTGGATCTTAGTTTAGATCACTAGTAGTATTTGTTGAAGTCTCTTATATATAATTTTGAGAAGTTGTAAATTGAAATCATAAGTCCACTTTGCCTTGTTTTGCAAGTGGCCTATTGTATATGCACTAAGTATAAAGTGCCAAATCACCATTTTTTTTTTGTGGGGGGGGTGCGGGGGGTTTCTTGATTGAGTATTTTGGAGGAGGTGTCTTGTGTGATTGTGACTCTCTCTATCTTATGTTTTTTAATTTTGGTGCTATGGGTTCTCCTAAATTTCCACTTTTAACTCCTCATAATTATGCATCATGGAAGATTAAGGCATGGAGTAAACTAATGAAAAAAGGACTCATTCATTATGTAAATGGAACTATTAGAACACCACCTGTTCCTAAAGTTTATCCTAATGCTCAAATTGAATGGCTTACTAAGAATGCTATGGCACTTGGAACTCTTAGAAAGTATGTATCAGATGACCTCATTTTTCACATTGTACCATAATTAAAGAGGCTTGGGATATTTTTAAAAAATTGTATGGTCAAGTTGATGAGATTAAGGGCTACAAGCTTGATAGTGAAATCACAACTTTGGATCCCAAGGATTTTGATACAATCCAAGCTTATATCACAAAAGCAAATGAGCTAAGAACAAAGCTAAAGGATTGTGGAATTGACAAAAAGGATGCTCAATTGGTTTACAGCTTGTTGGACAAGCTTCCTTCAGAGTATGTAGCCTTTGTATCTAGCTTTCACACCCATAGGTTAGCTCAAGGTTCCTTATAAACTTCTCCCTCGTTTGATTCAGTCACGGAGATGTTGACACTTGAGAAATCTAAGTTGACCAAGATGGGGATTCTCAAATCTTCAAAGTCACAAACTTTGGTGGCTAATAAAGGGAATCAAAGAAATCAAGGAAAAGGAAAGAATAAAAGGCAACCTAAGTCAAAACCACAACAAGATGGAGCACAATCTTCCTCTCCACAACAAGGTGATTCACCATTCTCACCTAAGAGGAAATCATATAAGGACAATATTTTTTTATGGATATTGCAAGAAGTCAGGACATGATGAACATCATTGTTACAAGAAGGATATTGATGAGTTGAAGAATCTTCTTGAGAAGAACAAAATCAACCTACCTTCTAGAATGTCTACATTGGCTTCTTCTTCCAAGGATAAAGGAAAGGATCACTCTTCTAGGACAGACAAAGGAAAGGGACAAGCTCTTTGTGCTACTACAAGTCATGATTCAGGGAGATGGCTTCTAGATTTAGGGGCTTCTCATCATATGGCATCTTCGTAGTCTATGTTTTCTACATTTGATCCTTGCCACATCCTGCAGATTTTGATGGGCAATCATACATACATGGATGTGATTGAGAAAGGATCTATTGCCATTGGGGATAACTCCTTCAATGATGTGTTGTGTGTACCCCACTTGACAAACAATATTCTTTCCATCTACCAAATCACACATAGGGCAACTAGGAAAATTGTGGAGTTCACACCCGATTCAATTATCATTAGAGACTTGGAGAGTGGAGCTATCATTGCGATTGGGGTGGTTGATCATGCATCTCGGTTGTACTCTTTTTCACATTTTGGTCCTCTTGACGAGGTTGATTCTTCCTATGTTGATGATTCAAATTTCGAGGAGAAATTTGGGCACTTGAACTTGGGGATTCCCACATGTGACCCCATTCTTGAGCCTTGCATATCATCTCCTCCTCTTGATATCACACCACCTATTGCACCTGATGATGTAGCTAGAGCGATAGTTTTTCCTTCTTGTGATTCAGTGCAATAGGATATTTCATGTCTTTCAGCTTCAGTTTCATGGGATGCCTACTTGACAGACATTGCAGGTTTGTTTGTGGAGTCCTACATTGTAGATTTGGGAGACATCATTGATGACATTCATCTTCTCTTTGATGAAGATGATCCTTCTTCAATTGTTGTGAGGGATCACTCTGACCCTCTTGTGCATTCTCTACATGATCAATCTTTAGAGGTTGACATGATTGTGGATACTTTTGTCCAACAGTTGGAGGAGGTCTCTTTATTTTATGAGGAGACACATGAGTCTTTGGATATTGTTCTACATTCTTCTCCACTAGATCTTGGAGTGCCTTTTTCAGCAATGTGGCACAATTTACCACCTTTGGAGGGGAGAACTTTTAGCATCAACATGGGGACACTTGAATAGTTTTCAGAGATTTCTTTCATCATGAGTATTTTTCCTACATCTTCCCTTCATGATTGGGGAGACTTCATGGATACACCTTTGGTTTTGTTTCTTCCTAAGGGGAGGAACGTGGTTCGACGTTCGTGGAGCAGTTTCTTGATTCATCATCGAGCTTCTATCATTGGTGCAGATTCCACATTAAGGGGGGGCTTCTTAGTCTCTCTTATTCTTCTCTCATATGGGGGGGACTTTTTCCTCACATGGGGTTTTGTCCTTCACATACTTCTATGAGAGTTCTTTGTATCTAGTTTTCATCTCTCTTTTTGGGGGAGGGTTTTTTACCATTGGGTTTTTCTCTCTTTCCCCGCTTTGTGAGAGATTTCATTGCATTGGTTTGCATGCATTTGCATTTGTACATGGGTACCTAAAATGGCCTAGTAGCTGGGACCCATCTTGCATTGCTTAGTTGCATTGTAGACTTAAGTGCATTCCCCTATGTTGCACTTAAAGGGGGTGTTGGTGTAAATAATTATTCATTATGGATATTATTACACCTTACTTAAGTTTACTTAGGAAATGCATTTCATTGTAGTTTGGGTATGAGACACTTAGGTGTTTGTGCCACAATGGGATAGTGTGTGTAGGAGAATTTACACCTTTTGTGGACTTATCTTGTTGTTACATTCCACATTTAGTGGGTGATCCACCTCATGTGAAATATTATATTGTTTCTCCTACCTACCCACACCTATTTCCTACCTACCCTTGTTTCTTATTGAGCCACATGTCATGTTTATGTTCTCACATATCCATATAGCCTTGCCTATATATGCAGGCTCATATTCATTGTATGTAACACTTGATGATCTAGTTGATCAGTATTTTCATCTTGATAGAATACAGTTTATTCCTATCATCTATTTTGTCTCTCTTGTACTTTTCATTGAGCTCTTGATCTTGGCAAAATCTCACAATAATTGACCTTACAATTAAATGGATCATTAGAGCCTTGGATGTTGATGCTCATTGGAAGCATTTATTTCATCTTCGCATCTAAACTACTACAACTGGGTGTTCATCATATACAATCAATTGGATGGACAAAATTTTGCGTGCTCCCTTTTTCAAGACTCATGGATCTGCTCCATTAAACTCCATTTGGAAGGCTTGGCATATTACTTCTAAAATGTTGGTTTGGTATGATCAATCCTTGCGACATGGTTTAAGTTTTTACTCCTCCTCCATATGGCGGAATCAATTGGTCCAGCTTGACAATTCCCCTCTTGCTACTATCAAACTCCTTAGGGGAAAACATCTTTTTAAAAAAGGCATTCAAACCTTCTATGATTTGTGGGATCTAGTTGGATTTATTTAAAAATCATGAAATTTTCTTAAATCTCAATTTAGTCTCTCCCCAGCAGACAAAGCTCTAATTCTACAGATCCAACAACTTGTTCCACCAGATCTTACTTGGCTTATGTCTAACACCTACCATGATAACTTCCTCACTAACTGGAAATGGACTAGTAATCACAATTTTCATTTGTTTCCACTTATATCCACTTATAATCAACTCCTGCCCACAGTCTCCCTATCTACCCACCTTAACCTCAAGTGGCATTGCAAGGTTAATCGTTCTAAGTGGAATAAACTAAGTGCTCTCATTTGGAAGTCTAAAGCTGATGCCCAAGCTCAATTGATAGCCTGGAAAATCCTACATGTCAAGCTTCCTATTGGTGAACACCTTGCCTTCATTTCTCCCTCCTTGTCTTGTCCTTTTTGTGCCAAAAAAGAGACTATTAAACATGCATTTTGGTTTTGCTGTCATGCCCAATGCCTATGGAAACATCTTTTCTCTAATCTTCCAACTCTTTGCCAATAGGTTTGGACTTTGAAAGATTCTCTCCTTAGCCTTTCTCCACACCATAATGTTGTTTCTCAGACCTTCAAGCATATTATCTTAAAACAGCTTTGGAATTTTCATTGTTCATCTGCTTTCTCTCTTATGTTCTATACTGTCCAATGGAGAGCTTGGTGATTTGTGCAAATCTCTCTCGCCACCTCACTCTCCTTCAATCTTATGGTCATAAATACCTTGACCTCCAAACCTTCTTTAGTGAGCTACGAATTCAGTACAATGTTTGTGAAGAACAAACCATTGGTTGTAGGGATGTTGGACAATCTAACATACTAGGCAGATAACACCATTGAAGGGAAGGCTCTAATCTATTCTGAAAGACATGCATTTTTGAGGAAGATGGAAGTCATTGTCAATCTATTGATGGGTTGTTTCCATTATTTTCTCATAAAAAACAAGAGTGGAGGCATCAACAAGTGGAATTCAGCCGATGTATTTTGCTTTCTAGCCTTTGTGATATGTGCTTATTGGATTTGCTAGTTATCTACTTGCTCATGCTCTAATAAGCCTTTGTAATTGTTTTTGCAATACTAGCTCCTATAGATTTCTGAGCCTCATACTCTTATGAGTCTCTCTTAGTTGTGATTTAGCTTGGTCCAATAGTTCTTGCTGCTATTATGATGTAATTCATACAATTCTTGGTTGTGGATTGCTATCCATTTATGCTTTGTGGACATTGTCTATTTTGATGTAACTTTTTATTGTAATTTTTGCTTTTATCCAATTAAAAAAAATGTTTCAATTGATGGTGGGGCATTTAGTGAGTTTAACTGAACATATTTGTACATTTTCCCTAAAAAGATTACATTTTCTCATGTTGGGATTGCAACAACATATCGGAAGGAGATTGGTTTTCATCGAGCTCATCCACTCACTAAATAATGCATATGTAGGGAATGTCATGTTTGTATTTTTATTTCTATTTTATTTTTGTTTTTCTTCAAGATCTCTCTATCTTTCTCTTGTTCTAGAGTCACTCACGAACTCAAACTTTGAGGATCACCTACAAAAACCGAAATAACCTTCTACAAGCGAGAAAAACAAGAGTATAAATTTGCAAAAATGAATGCAAAATATATTGAATCAAATATGATCATTGATGTGCATATGCAATTTATGCAATGAATGAAATGTACATATTATACCTTTCTTATATAGACAAGGTTGAGAGATTAAGACTAACTAGGATAATGACAAGTGCCTTTATCCTATGTCATATGCCAACTATGAGGATACGATCACATGTGTACAAGAGACTTCTAGAAATATTCCTAGCTCAATAAGTAAACTTAACATGCGAACGTGTGTGGAAAGACCTTAACTAGAAACTAGTTGGATAATGTACCTTGTTCATATTACAAAGGCCAAACATGGATAGGAAAAACTCCTACTCACACCAATGCCTTCCCCCACTAAGCTAGTTGGTTACTTTAACTTTACTAATCATTTTTTACATCACATATACAAATTAAAAGATCAACATCTTGTTCAACTTACAATCACATCTAGCATTTAGACTTTTTTGATGATTGTTCTTTAGTGGATTTTTTGATATTTTGGATACATATGATTGGATGGTGTAGATTTTCGAACTTGTTCACTATGTTGGTAGATAAAGAGTAATCAAATTATTACTACATCATCATGTATTGTTGTTGTTGGGTATCTTTATCCAATAAAAGGATGCTAGCAAAGGTTGCGGAAATTGGCTTTACACCAGTCACTTGTATTTTCTTAAAGTTTTCAAAGCATTTTAATATTGCAAAAAAGTTGAAGTTAAAGTGGAGGCATCAAATAGTTCATAAGCCTTGTCGACGTTTCCACATTTTTCACGCATATCTACCAAGCAGTTGCAACTCTAACATCATCTCATTATATGCCATTAAGTCGCCATCATGAGATTGTAGAAATTTAAGCGGATTAGGCTTTAAAGTCGTAGAGTTGTTTTGCAAAGTAGAAAGAGAGATGCCATTTAAAAACCAAAACAAGTCAAAATTGAAAGAAAACAAGTCAAATTGGAGCTGATTGCCAATCCACTCGGGTGCTCCTGCACCAAATAAAGATGACTTTTTCCTATGTTTCTATGGATCTTACAAAGATGTTTAAAAATCTTATTTTTGTTGGCAAGTATTTTGGAGATTTACATGCTCCATATATGAATAGAGTTTAATAGGTTCCAAATGAATATTAAAGGACCCCTAAGGAAGGTAGAGGATAATTCCTTTCCCAACTAGTTTTTTTTTTTAAAGATTGAGTATATTGTTTAAATTTATAATGTTTTTATAGGGGTAGATTATTTTACATTCCAATTTTAGTGACTTGGTTTACAATTTTGATGTGTCGTTATAGTTATATTTATTTATTCATTCTATTTTTTTACTTTTGAGCTTTGATGACGAGTAGACAATTGTTTTGTATTTTTTTTTTATAGAAAAAACTTCACTTTTTTCTTGATAAGGAGAGGATAGTGTGTAGACAATTGATTAATAATTCATGATTATACAAGTTTATGGAACTTATTAATCTTGATAATGTTAAGAATATTAAGGTCAATTTTGTTGGGAACTAAGGTAGATATGCCATACATACTAAGTTCATTGGTGATTACATCAACTGCTGAGCTTGATAAAACCAATAACTTTGGGCAAGTCTAAATGTTATATGTGATCGTAAGTTGAACAAGATGTTGATCATGTAATTTATATATGTGATGCAAAAATGGATCAATAGAGCTAAGGTAACCAACTAGCCTAGTCACATATCAAAACTTATCATTGCACTTATTACCCTTAAAATGATTCATTTAAGAAAGAAACAAACTGAAGCAAAGTTGTGGAAATTAGAGTGTCAGGATAGTACAACAAGGTAAATGTAAGCCAAGTGATCAGGACATTCAAGGCATTGAAGTTGGATAGAAATAGAGCATGGATGACATATTTGACTACAGTTGAACATGTTCAATAGTTGCAACCCCTATTGAACTCTTTTTTTGTAGAGACCGTCAATAGGGATTGGTTAAATTTGAGTATAAATCATCTCATACGAGACAAAAACAAACTTTGTCTCTCTTTGGGAATCTAAACAATTTAGAATTTTTTGTTTTAGGTATAAATGTACTTTGGGCCCTTTCGAAGAGAGCTCATTTTGGGGCAATTAAAGTAGTTTTCCTTAGTTTTCTTGAAAAAAATTCCTTAATGTGATTGGGGAAGTGTGAGTGCAAATTGTCAATTTATATGGCTTTTGGGCATTGTTGTTATTGGGAAGAGTGTCCATCTATGCCTTAACCATAAATGTTAACAACTTTTGAGATAGAAATTTCAAGAGTTTAACACTCACCCTTTTGGAGTTTCAACCAAATTGGGTTTCTCTATGTCATATTGTTGTTCTTTATTTTTGTGTGCTCTTAGTTATTGTTTGATACTTACATTTCCAACCACAAATGCATTACTAGATTTGGCATCATAGGGACCGTTTTTCTATAATTTCACACATAGAACAACAACCAATTCAATAATGAGTTTACTTTAAGATTGGAAAAGATTTATTTTGGGGAAATATTTAGTGGAGTATTAATGATAATTACATATCAGATTTATATGAGAACAATTTTTCTTAGATTTAGTGTTTTTGTCTATGATTCTTTTATAGAATTATGCTCATTATTAGAGGAACTAGTTCAAGTGCGAAATAAATTCTAATTAGTAATTATACAACCAAAATACACTATTTATTTGCTATGAAACTTCTTAACTATATTTTCTTCCACATATATTTTGTGGTGACTAAGAAAACATTCTAGGTAAGCACTATATTGGAATGAGCACACAAAATGTGGTAGCTAAACATTAATTACCCTTTACAAAATAAAAAAATCTCTAATTTATCCACCACAAATGTCTTTGTATAGTGCGTGATTTTTGTGAGGGTTAGAAATATATCTCTATGTGTTTAATAAATTAAAATTGAAAGCTTATGAAATTCATAAAAAATTAAAAATATATATATTTTTAAATATTTTTTCACAACATTTTGAGTAGTTCAATCTAATATTTATAAAAAATATATAATTAAATTAAATTATTTAATAATAAGTATTTAAGAGTAAGTATATTTTGTATATAATAAATGTTGATAGTAAAAAAACAAGTGTATTTAATTTTGCAATCAAAGAATAAAAATAAATTATTTATATAAATATTATTTAGTTCTATTTATAGCTCATGTTGCTAAAAATATATGTATAGTAGAAGTCCATGGATCATGGAGTTCAATTGTCATCGAAAATTCAAGTTACAACATGAAATCATATAATATGAACAAAATATTGTTAAAAAATAAATTTAAAACCCTCTTCATGACATTGAAAATCTTAGTCTGTAAGGCATACAACCATGGTTCCTCTAAGGTATGATGGCTTATGATGGATATTCACATATTTACTTCTTTATTGTAATATTAGGAAATGTAAGTGTCCCCAATTTGATAAGAATTAGGGGTGCATTATAATTTTAAACAACAAAGAGTTTCTCCAAGAGGGTTGAAATATGAAACTTAACTCCAAGTTAGACTCATTTGTCAATTTCATAGTATTTGAAAGTTAAAAAAAACATATAGATGCAGAAATCCTAAACTATAATATTTGTTGATCGAATGTTGATGTGTTATTATATAGTTTACTATTCTTGATCCAAAATGATTTTTAAATTCTCTATTATATTTTATTTGATGATCAATTAATGACTTAAAACTTTCCTTGAAATAATATGACATCTTCAAGGTGTTAAATTTAAATATTATGACATGCAAAATAATGATAAATGACCTAATTTGGTGGAAGTATGAAACCTTTTTAAATCTATATTAGTTTTACAATATTTGAAGACAACTAAGTGTCTAGAATGCTTGAAGTGTTGTAATTGTTGATGGAATGCAAATTTAATGCTATGTGCTTTAATATAATGTCTTATAATCTAAAATGAGTACCAAGCTCTATGTTATGTTTTCCTTGATGTCCAAATAGTGCCTTAGGACTTGCCTTTATATATGACAAATTAGTTGTTAATTTACATGCAAACTAATAAACATTGATACAATTTAGTA
Source organism: Cryptomeria japonica (assembly GCF_030272615.1). NCBI lineage: Eukaryota > Viridiplantae > Streptophyta > Pinopsida > Cupressales > Cupressaceae > Cryptomeria > Cryptomeria japonica. The sequence continues at coordinate 575,389,951 of NC_081410.1, forward strand.
CAAGGCCTTAGGAAAGTGAAAAAAATCTAAATTGGATAGTCATTATCATAGATGTGATTAGGGAAAGAATTATACCTACCATCTAATCTAAGATTGAAAAAATAATTTTAATTATGATGAATTCAATCTGCTATGTCTAATAAGATTACGTGCTAATTAATCTTCTAATTTTATTAACTTATGTGAAAAATGAATCAAGTTAAGTCGTAAAATAACATATTTTAGGAAAAGGTCTAAAATAAACATAAAATAAATGAGAGAAAGAGAAAACATACAAATCTATCTTCTACAATGTGATAATATCATAGATATTGAAAAATATTCCAGATAAGTTCAAACCAAAATCTTTCTTTCTCTAATAAGTTGTGCTATTATGCTTAAAAACTACCTTTACGTATAAAATAACATGATGTGGTATGAACTCATATAGTTTGAAAGGAAAAGGCCATGTTTTCTTAGATGAGTTATTGGGGGATTTTTTTTTTTTTTTTCATAAGTAATGGAATGAAGCAAGAACAATGTTGACAAAGTAGGTCTAAGCCTCCCTCTACCATTATTGCTACTACATTTTGGAGGATTATTTGTAAATTAGAAACATCAATAGTTATGTTGTAACGAAAATAATTGGATATAACTAAAAGGTAGAAATATAAAATATTTAGAAGCACAATTGACAATGATAACAAGAATAACAATGGATTTGAACACATTAATCTTCCACAATAAACAAATATGGACAAACAATGATATTGTAGACACCTAACATTGATCACTTGTGTTTGATCAATTTATTCCCACTATGCACCTATTATAGTTATTTCTATTAATTAAATAATTCATTATTATCTAATTAATTATCTTTATTCCTCCATTTTCTACCCTATTTTCTAAGGTAATTGTTTTTCCTATTCAGAACTGCTTCTAGGACTTCCATCTATTAATTTAAATAAATACCATTATTTATTTAATTAAGTACCTATCTCACCTTTCCTCCAATTTTTAATTAAAATTAATATAAGATTCCTATTTTCCCTCATCCACTTGCATCCTCCAACTCTCCCACTTGCATCCTAATCCTAATCCTAATCTCCACAGGTCTAACCCACTCCACTAAGTATGTGCACATATTTAATCTTTGACTAACTGAATTTAACTCCTTCCATCACATCAAGAATATGGGCTTGTCCCCTCAAGTACTTCAAAATAAATTTTCAATTCCTTTGCTCTTCTCCTTCATCCTCAACCCATGATCTTCATCAAGTATTCTCAACCATCCATTCAATCTCATCCAATGTCCTATATAATCCAATTTTTAGCCATTTTTATCTCTCGCCCATTTTTAATTGGAGCATTGTTGTGCTACCAAAGTCTTGAGTCGGCAGACATCTAAAATCGAACATCATGAACAAGTCTACTCAACAAGAGCTTTGATATAGTTTCATTTTGTTAAATTATATGCTTGTTTGACCTCTTTTTAGCCTAATATGAATTATTGCTTTGATTTATTTCTTAATTATTAAATCATTCCTTTTGAAAGCACATTTCCTTAGACATAGATATTACATAAATTCACTTCTTTCTTACCATCTTTCAAATGCAATATAAATTTATTATTAAGAATTAAAAAAAAAAAAAAAAACATTAAATACAATCATTTAGACAAGAAAATAATCATCAAATATTTAAACTAATTGATATTGCTATTTAACTTCTTATAAACAATATAATACATTAACATTTATACAACACTGCAAAAAAATCTTATTAAAATTAATATAATATCTAATTTCTAAAAGATATTAATAGTTAGATTACAACATACAAATTTCTACTAAACAGTTTTAACTAATACTCTCTAAAAGAAACAGGGGGAGATGAAAAAACAAAGCAAACATAGTTATTAACATCAAACACCAGAAACATTACATCTTCAGATTGAACTAACGCTGTATAACTTTGTAACACAATTACATTTTCATTTGCTATTTTTTATAGTCTTTTACAGCTTTACAGAGCTGGACCAGAGCCAGGAGAGACTATAAAATAAATACTCAAACACTATATAGAAAAAAACACAACAACTACTACCGAGGAGAAGATAACATAGAATAATAATTTCCACACTACCTACAAAATGTGTGAATCCTGCAGATGGTATGTTGGCCAGGCCGGTTGGAGGAGATCGAAACAAATACAAGAAAGATTATTGTCTTTAATGCTAGCTGAAATATGACTAGAAAATGGAGATACGGAGGATATAATGATCTGCCAAGACAGTAGAGGGCACTTGGGATTATTCTTCTCAGTGATCATCGACAAGTGCTTGTAGGGACCCCTCATATCGTTCCACGTCACCCTCTAATATGCCTTCCAACATCCTCACAACTTGGGCCATGTTCGGCCTCCCATTCTCATCCTTTTGAATGCACAGAATGCTTACCACGGCTGCCCTTCTCACCTCTTCAATATCTGCCTTATCTACAATCCTTTCATCCACAATACCCATTGTGTTTCCCTTTTGAATTTGAGTTGCTGCCCAGGTGGGAAAGTAGTGCTGAGATTCTTGCACACTCAAGTCATTATTTCGTCGGCCTGAGATTATTTCCAACAGGGTCATGCCGAAGCTGTATACATCTACCTTCGCTGTTATTGGCATGCTGGTTAGCCACTCAGGAGCCAAATATCCTCTCGTTCCTCTTGTTGTCGTGAGCACTGTGCTGAAATCTCTACCAACAAGTTTTGCCAGCCCAAAATCAGCCACTTTGGAGAGAAATCTACATCCAGAAGAATATTTTCTGGCTTGATATCACAATGGATGATGCAATCTCTACATTCTTCGTGGAGATAAAGTAGCCCTCTTGCAACGCCTAAAGCGATTCCAAATCTGGTATTCCAGTCTAGCACCTTGTCATCTTCTTTGGATTTGCTGGACAAGAAAGAGTTGAGAGACCCATTTTGCATGTATTCATAAACAAGCATTCTATGTGATCCTTCTACGCAGAACCCCCGAAGCCTCACCAAATTTACATGTTGATGTTGGAAGTGGAGACACTCTGAGAGGGGGGGTGAATCAGAGTGTAATAATTTTAACAAGCACTCCTTATAAACTTGACAATTTTGATTCACAATAAGCACAGATGAATGAAAGTTGAAAAGACTGAACAAATGAGACTTAACATCTTGATATAATACTTTTAACGAAGCATGAATTATACAATAGAACCAACTGAAAAACTTGATTCATGCTTTTCAGAAAATAAAATGTTATTGAGTCTTTTACAAAAACATGAAACATCTAAACGAGTATTTCAAAGGTTGCATCACATAAATTCAACAAAACAGAGTATGAAATGAAAAGAGCTAAGGACATGAAGTATCAGAGCATAAACCAGTAAGACAAACTGAGACAAGACAATGAACATAACACCATAGTTTTCATGAGTGGAAAACCCTCCTAGGGTAGAAAAACCACTCGGTAAGATCCCTTTTATTATTCCAACGAGCACCAACTCAGTATACAAGATTTAGAAACCACAAGGCCTCAAGGAGCACCAACCCCTCTTTCTTATCCAATAAAACCATTCCAACTCAAGCTACAGCCACTGGTAATTTTATGAATGCACTTAATTCTGCAGTCACAAAACCATCAGTGATTGGAGGGAGTATATTTTACCAATCTGTACAAATGTTTCTCTCTAAAAGATTTTTGCAACAATATTCTTCAAGGCTTTGAAAAATAATAACATTCTTTTAAAGGAATTAAACACTATCAGAGAGAGAAAAACAAAAACTCAATCTCTGAACAAAATAATTTCAACCATTATAGCCTCATGTACTCTGCAACAAAACAGAGTAATACTCTCAAACCCTCGACTATCTAAAATCTCTGATAGTCTTTTGTTATACACAACACTTTTCTTTTCTTTTTCAACAAACTCGTTGTCTTTCCCCTTATTCACACTCCTCACACCTTTTCAGTATCTACTGTTTTGAATATAAACTGTTTTATTCCCCAAAAACAAAACGTCTTCTAGAATAACCCTCGTATAGGGTTACCAAAATCTTACGGGAATTTGCAAACTGAAACCAAATAACTGATTAACTGTGCAACGGAAAGAGAAACTGAGAGATAAACTAAAGATGCTTAAATTTCCCGAATGAAAACCAAAAATAAAGCAAAGTCTATTTCCTTATTTCCATTTTTCATGACTGAAAAAACAGATTCGAAATACCTGAATCTTTTTAAACATATGAACAAGAATAATACCTGTGAAACACAACCTCATTGATAACTGAAAAGAAACTAACCAGAAATCCATTAAGCTCACTGTTAAGTCCACTTTTGCATCATTCTTTTCAACCGAACAAACTAACTCGAGCTCCTTAGCTACAGCGGCGGCTGCATCTCTCATGGCGTCTAGGGTTTGAGACGGACTTCAAACTTGTTCAAAAACAAAATGAAACACAAAAACGATGCTTCCAAAAAAAACTTTTAATCTGTCGGTCACAAAGTGTATTCCGAAGAATATGCTATTAGTCCGTAGACAAATTAAACATAATATAAACCAAAGATGCCGTTCAATAAATGCCAAGTCAGTGTTATTCACTGTATCCATGTCACCAGCCTGGCTCGAGAGAAAGGTGTTTTAAACATATAACATGTCAGCAAATTTCAATGTATCCGTGTCACTAGTTTGGCCCCGTGAGAAAGGCTTTTTAAGTATATAACCACATGCTTAATACACTTGCCTCAAAATATGAAACTTAAACAACACAACTTCCCCTTTTTTATTTTCTTGTCATCGAGGACAAAAGTATCAATGAGCAACAGTTGAATGCTTCCAATGGTGCTTATTTCTGCACGGAATTGCTTTTCTGTTTGTGCGGAACCCTCTAATGTTTTCACGGCCACAAGTGTATTGTCTGGCAGAGTTCCTTTGAAGACAGAGCCAAAAGCTCCCTTTCCTAACTTATGGGCAAAATTATTACTTGCAATTTTAAGCTCTCTGTAGGTGATTGTTGTGAGCGATGTTGGTATGTCGTAGTCGTCGACTATATGGAGCAGTCTCCCGCGCCTACGTTGAATAAACCATACGACAATGAACAGAGTACCCAAAACAGCAACCCCCAAAGGAATTGAAATGGAGAGTGCAACTACCCTGCTGCTGCTTCTTCTTGCATGGGATGGCAACTGTGGCACGTCAGAAGCAGCCAATCGAATGAACAAGGTCTGTCTGCCATTTGAATTAGTCTGCATGCTTAACAGATCACCAAACCACAATTTACAATTAGAATTAATGAAAGCAAAGGCCGAGCAGGAACAATTGTTGAGACAAGCAGTTTTACATCCTGGTAGAGTTGACTCTCGGGTGTTTTGAAGAGCCGCTTCGTTATCTGACAAGGACATATTACTGACTTGAAGGAAACCATCTGTGCTGCCACTTACACTGCAGTTTAATGGAGTACGACGAACACAACCGCTTGACCACCATTCCTGAGAACTCCAAGCAGTGGCGTTACTTGGCTGGAAGCCTTGCACACAGCTGCATGACTGAATGTTTTCTTGGGTGAAGCACAATCCATAAGCCCCACACACACCATACACCTCGCAATCTGTATGGGGTGAATTATGAACCAGGTTCCAGCTTTTATTATTAATCCATAGGTAGAATGATAGCTGACCGTTCGAGCTGAGAACTTCCCTCACCATCATCGTCAAACTAGCTTCGGGTGAAAGCCAATATGTGTAGTACATTTTTGTCGGAGAAACCGCTACGAATTTCTGCTTAAATATGGTATCAGATGTTGCCCCCGGCGTGCTGGTAAAATATCTACCAGTCCAGTCTCCCGAGCTGTGATATGAAACACCATTTTTATACTGTATCACAATGTCTGTCCTTCCTGGAGATGGACTCAACGTGAAAAAGAAAGGCCCAGGCGCTGGATCCACCGAACTCTTCCAAGAGTACAATTTCAAGCATTTCGAAAGCTTTATTGTAGGCATGAAATGATCGGTGGGATTTTCGAAGCTCTCCAACACAGTCTGAGAACTGTTTTGGGCGTCTAAAAGAACAAAATTACCAGTGTCCAGTATAGAAGCCCTTGATGCCATCGCTTGCTGAGTATCATTACTCGACCAAATGACAACTCCTTGCAAATCAGATACAGTAAGGTAACCAGATGTAGAGAGAGAGAAAACACCGGGCAAGCTTCTGATGGGAGTTTCTCTGTTAGCCACCCAAATGATGGTCTTGTCAGGGATGTGGGCATACCAGATGCCAACATACCAGTTGGTGGTTCCATTGGGACAGAAAAATCCCAATTCAAAAGTGCCGTTCTTTGAAATGATGGTCTGATTTTCCCTCAGAGAAGCCCCCAAAGAGAGGGTGTCTACACCAGCAACTAACAAATTGCAACTGCGCTGGAGAACAAGCACAGCAAGAGCTAAAATGAAAAAATGATCCATTTTCTTTCTTTCTCTTAATTAAGTATGCCCTGAAATGGAAGAAATATATCTGGTATCCAAAGCTGTGATCCTTGCTTGTTTTAAATGAGGGTGATATTAGATAGATCACCGAATACGCTTGTAAACGTGCCGCGACTTTGAAACCAGAAAAGAGTCGAGTGCACAAGAACGTACTGCGACCTGGAATCTTTTTCAGACCCATAGATCTACTTCAATTATGAATTTCAATTATAATTTATTAAACACCACATAGATCTATTTAAGACCACCGGGAATCTGTCGCACATGCTGGAATGTGTCTGATTAATTAATGTTGTATACGCAGGCTTAAGATGCTCATTCCAGGTTTGACTACGTGTGCACGATCCTTATATGAGTCTGAATTGTATGAATTTTACAAAGAAAAGGTTGGAGGTCCTTATATAGGAAAAGGTTTGAGGATCTGGAGCTTCGCATTTCAGACATGACACTAGATAATAGATGACTTCGAAGACTGTTTTGTAGAGTTGGAGATCAATAATGCTAATTTTGTCGTCTCCCAATTTAATATGCCCGGGAAGGTGTCTGTATACGCAGGCTTAAGATGCTCATTCTAGGTTTGACTTATACAGAATCTATTGCTTCACTATAGTTTATTTTCAGGTTTGATTGTATTTTAAGATTTTAGTTTAGACTACGTGTGCACAATAGTGACTCCCCATATAAAATATTAAACGGTTACGTGTTCACAGTAAATGAGACTGAATTGTATGAAGTTTACAAAGAAAAGGTTTAATTTTCTACTTTCTAGAATGAAAAACAATGGTTTTGAATATTTGGCAATCTAGACAATGATGTTCGCTTCGTAGAGTGTATACACATTGTTATGGGGAATTTGTGAAACGCTTATTTTATGATAACATAGACATTTAAATAAATAATTTTTTAAACATACCTTAAGTAATTACTAAGTTCTTTTCTTTTTTTCTTATATTTCTTCATGGCTTTTTTCTTGAGTTTTCTCTTTTTTCATTTGTATAAATTTTCCATTTTCTCTTTTGTCGATGATGATTCTTCTTTTTAACATTTGTTTTACATATTTGATTTCTTATATTGTCTAACATTTGCTCCTCTACTTTAGTTATTCATTATACTTTAGCATCATAGGCTACATTTAGAGAAGACAAATATTTACTTTCTAAACATGGTGCCAACACATTCTTATAGAACTATTAGATTTGGGACAACTAAAAATATCATGTGTTTTATTACCACAAAAAATTGCACGTATACTTTTCTCCTTTTTACTATTGCACACATTAGCATAATATTCTCGTTTACTATAGTTATAACATTTTGGCTCTTTGGTCCATCCTCTTTCTTTAATACTTCTATCATTATTGTGGTAGTCTCCCTTACCACTTCCTTCTCAATAGTTATTATGGTAACTCATGGAGTATCTTGCATCTTGAATTTGTACATTAAAGTTTCATTTGTTTTCAAACTACTCAGGTCCATTTTTGCACAAAGAGTACCATACAATCTTGCCACAATTTTTTCAAGTTATATACTATGCTAATGCAATGAAGCAATTCACATTTGTTAATATTTTAACTCGTTACCATCAACTATACTTTCAACTCCATGGTAATTAAAAAAATAATGATCTACTCCTTTTTTACTTGAATATCAATGAATGAATACACATCATCACACATCAAGAAAAACAAATATCAAATCTTCAAAACCAATATTGACATTTAATAAAAAACAATTTCATATCTATTTTATTTAATAATTTTAAAATATTGAAAAACAAGTTATCTTATAAGCAATACAAATATGTGAAATAGCATTTCCATATTAACAGGCAAGAGAATATATACCATGAATTCGTATATCATGGTAACTCATTATTTTATGTTAAGGTTTTGTATAGTTTTCTGACCACACTTTTAAATTATTGTTCATTGTATTTTTAATACTTCATCCCTAGTTTTTGTTATCTTCCATATTTTTTTGATGTTTATGTTCATAAATTATGTGAGTTGAAATGTGTCAAAAAAACCACTAATTGTTTTCACGTTTTAGCATGTGTAGGGCATTCTTTAATGCATCGGCTTAGTGCCTTAACATTGAGTGTCTCCACAAAATTTTAGTTGGATCTAATCATCATTAACACCAACACCACTCCAATTAAAATCTAAGGTAAAGAGGTGTTTGCTAGCTTTCTTGATGTATTTACCTAAAATAGGGATCTTATCTGTATGTGCATCCATAATAGGAGGTAAAGGTGTTCTTTATTTATTTTGTATGGTTAGGGATTACCATTTGTACTAAACTATTCTCTATTCTTTGATCTCTTTTTCTCTCTTTATCATGGATTCTTTGTCTAGTTTCACTCCTTTCTCTACTTGACCAAAGTCCTTTCTCTACCATTATCACTTAGCAATCTAACATCTAAGAACTCACTTCGTAATATTTACAAATCTTAAACACAAATTCTTCTAAATGTCTCACTTTCTCTAACCCAATTAAAGATTCACTACTTACACAGACTCTTTACAATCTCTTCTTGATTTTGATATGCGAGGCGACTCTGATTCCATAGGTTTATCTCCTCATAATGTCTCTTTAGCTTGTGGAATGTGTTGGTCGATGACACATCATTAGAAATTGATTCATCTTTAATTTTCTTTGATTTTTTTCTTCCCTCGCTTAGTAATTTCTCTCATCTATCATCTACAAAGTTTTTAGATGGAAAACTCTAAATTTTAGATGACTTATTTTATTTTTTTACTAAATAATATATTTTCTTCATTAACTAACAGTTTCTTTACTTTCTCCTAACAACCACATATATAATATCCCTACAAATAAGGTCAAACTTCTCTAAGTTCATTGTTTACTTATATTCTTTTAGCTTCCTTACCATTTTAGTTAGACTTTTCTCTATAGTTGTAATTTAGGTTAATAACCACTCTATCTCTTTAATATTCATAAATTCCATGTCCATTGAGGATCTACATATATCAATACTAGGGTTTTTATTAGTTTCACCCCTCTCGATATACTTTCTTGACATTTCTGACATTTTTCTAACCTTTTCCTTTATCTTTCCTCTTAGTCCTAGAATTGTTTTAACATTCTTTCTTATTCCTCTTTTTCTATAATAATCATTGAATTCTCTTCAAAACCTATCTTGGTCTCACCACTAAATTTTGTACGTAGTCTCTTATTATTAAAGTTTTCCATAAATATTTAATTGATTTAATTTACCCATCCTTAATTATTTTCTTCTAAGTGCCTTAATTTATTAGGGGGTAGTATAAGAAACCTAATACTACCACAACTTGATTAATACCTACAATGATTAGTATCTTATTTTGTATTCTAGTAAGGCAACTTTTCAAGACTTACAGTTCTAGTGCACTTATGGGTTTTTAGCATTAGTGTCCATTAGATTTCTCCTTTTATTTTTTAACTTAATTGAATTGGATCCAACTACCCTTTATAATTTTTTGAAAGGTATTCACAAGGACATCATGGCTTAGTAAAAAATCACTTTTCAAGGGTTAGTGTCTTGCATAGGACTATGGACATGATAAATACTATTAGAAACAATCTAGATTGTTATTGATGGTGGTTCCTACAAGACAATGTCTAAGAATTGAGGATATACTCTCTATGTAAGGCTAACTCTAAGTCTATTTGTGTTGTGGGGGGTATTGCAAAGAGATAGATATTTCTTGGATATGCATGGATGTTACTTTGATATGGAATCATTTTCATTGGTCACTCTTTTAATTTTTAGGAAGGTTTTCACATTAATTATCAGTTGGATGGAGAGGTTGTCAAAATTAATCACATCAAAATGTACCTTCCTAGTTCCTTTGGGTGGTTATTGTATACGGTGAAAAATGATGATGAAAACCTATTGTAAAACCATAAATATTCAACCACAAATAAAACCCTAGTTCTACAACCATACATTTACCATACACCAATGAAGATACCTAAATGCAAATTCACAAAATAAACAATATTACCATTCACATGTCAAGTAGGGTTTTAATCTCCATTGATCTTGTTTGATATATTTGCTCTCTGATTTTATGTGTGCACAAGAGATCAACAAAGAAGAGATTGTGGTTGAAGACACTTGATCGCAAGAAAGATTGATTGCATAAGATTTATTTACTGATTATGTGATTAGGGTTGATAATGAAGGAAGCATCCTCTTATATAGAAGACACTTTAAGAAATGGAGAGATAAGATTAAAAGGTGAAGAGGATAAATGGTCGGCTAAGATTAAAAGGTAGGTAGAAGAAATAATAAAATGATGAAGGGGGTAGGTAAGAAAGGAATTAAGAGATAAGTGACATATGTCATAGAGGAAAAAAGCTAATGAACTAATTAAATAAATACAGATTTATTTAAGTAATAGAGGAGGTGGGGTCAATTAAATAAATATTTTATTTAGTTTATGAAAAGGACAATTTAAATAAATAAAAGTATTCATTTAAATTATAAAAAAGCTAGAAGAAGCTAAAAGAATCAATTAAATAAATAAAGATTTATTTAATTAATAGAAGACTTGGGATAAAATAATTAAATAAATAAAAATATTATTTAATTAAGTAGGACAATTTTAGGTGTCTACAGTTAGTTAAGTGTAAGACATGCCATATTGTGATTAGTAAAAAAATGTTATTAGGTGACATAGGAAAATATCACTATCAATGTGGCATCTGCTTGCTTATTAAATTATTGGTTATACAAGTATAAGTTGCAATGAGTAGTTGGAAATTAGGGTTTAGGATTACCACATGTTGAGTTACTATTAAGGAAGGTTTTATAAACAATCTTAGGAGTTTGAAAAGAAAAGATGTAAAGATTGTTAGGGTTTCAAGCAGATCCGAAGCAAATATGAACTAACAATTATATGTAGATTTAAATACAAAAGATAAAGGAATAAAATAGGACACAGATAACACAGAGATTTAATGTGGTTCACCCAGAATGGGTTACGTCCACCATACACAGTCGTCCAATCTTTCTTATTATCGAGCAAAAATAGTACATCAACCTTACGATGCCTTAAGCATCCTAGCCGTTTATAACATGCATTTTTAGGGAAACAAACAAAGTCGGCCTTTTTAGGGTTTTATTACAATGTTAGTTTTCATCAACAAAAATAGCAAAAAAAATTTTCTCGGGGGCTATCGCCCCCGAACACCCGTAGCGGGCTTCACTCGCTTTAGGGGTTGCCATCCCCAAACCCCCGCTCGAGGCCCAGTTCGGCCCCAGACCCCGCTAAGGATACGTGCTGAGTGTATAATACTTTGCTCATTAGTCGCCACATTTCAACAAAGATGAGTGAGGATCAATGAAAGGGATACCCAATACTGATGGAAGAAGAAATGTAATCAAGATGAGGTCAAATCTAATACTACTGAATATTATGGACAAAAAGGTAAAGGAAAGGGATCAAGGATGTAGAGAATCTTGTTCATTTTTTTGTAAAGAAAAATATAGGATTTGAAAAGTATATGACCCATGAGAAATGTGTTAGGGATCATTAATATAGTGTATCTATTGCTAAAAGAAAAAAGACAAGAGAAATAAGGTTGAAGAATTTCAAGGTTAAGAGATTGATTTTACCACAGACCTTCTACCTTTTGAGTATGCTATTATAAGTAATCCTAATAGTACAGGCCCATAAGGAGGGATGGAGGTGGGAATTGGGGTGATTGAAATCAATAGGGAAATGCTAAAAGCCTAAGATTTAATACCCTAAAGGAAAATATTTGGGATGGTGAATAGTCAATACTAAAGGAGAGGAAGCATGGAAAGAGTAAGTGGAGAATAGTTGAGGTTCATGGATTAGTCTTATGTATTAAGAAGTATATGAGTATTTGGAGTCCTAAAATCCTAGGGCCAAAGGAAAATATAGAGTAGGGTGAGGAAGTGCGGTGAAAGCCATGATAAAGTACCTATTTCCAAATTATTATGATGTATTATTAAATTTTTTAGATCATTCAATCTTGCAAAGAGAAATACAGTAGTGGTTTAATTTAAGGCCTTTAGAATTCGAATAAAATAGTTTTTTAATAGTTCCTTTGATGATTCATCTTACATTGTTAGCTCTTAATAAAAATTGACCTATGTATTCTTACACTTTATTGTTACTGTAGGAGTTGCCATTAACACCATTCAAGAAGGCTTTTGAATAGAAAATGCATCTAATATAACCTTGTACTTGATAATATAATTGTTAGAAATTATGATCTTAGGATACTAATAATTATAAATAAGATATAGAATAAATGCATTAAGAATCATTCAACCATAAATTAATACATTACACAAGATATACATGTGGAAAACCCTTTCGAATAAAAAACTCCTTAAAAGCATCATTTTATTAAAACACTTACAAATGTAGTCTATCATAAAAAGTTTTATGATTTTTCACTGCATTTTGTGTAATTCAATCTAATATTTATATAATATTTAATTAAATTAAATTTATTAATAATAAATATTTAAGGGTAAGCATATTTTGTACATAATAAATGTTGATAGTAAATCAATAAGTATTTTTAATTTTGCAATCAAAGAATAAATATGATTTATATAACATTAAAATTATGTATATTATTTAGCTTTATTTATAGCTTGTTTCTAAAAATCATATGTATACTAGAAATATATGTATCATGGAGCTCAATTATCATCAAAACTCTAGGTTATAACATGAAATGATATAATATGAACAATATATTGCAAATATAATAATTTAAAACCTTCTTGGTTATGCTTAAAATCTTAGTGTGCAAGGTAGAAAACCATGTGCCCTTCAAGGTATGATGGCTTATAATGCATATTAATATATTTAATCCCTTATTATAATATTAGAAACAATAAGGGTCCCCAATTTGACAAGAATTAGGGATGTGTTACAATCCAAAACAACAAAGAGTTTGTTGTAAGAGGGTTGAAGTATGAAACTTCCTTAACTCCAAGTTAGACCCATCTGTCAATTTCATCTTATTTGAAAATTCAAAAAAAGACATATAGAGGTAGAAATCCTAAACTATAATACTTGTTGATGGAACATTAATGTGTTATCATATAGTTTACTACTATTTTTTATCCAAAATGATTTTTGATTTCTCTATATCTTTCGTTTGATGATCAATTAATGTCTTTAAACTTGTCCTGAAATAATTTGACATCTTAAAGGTATGGAAGTTAAATATTATGGCATGCAAGATGATGAGAAATGACCCGATTTTGGTGGAAATATGAAACTTTTAAAACTCTACAATAGATCCCTGAATTAGTTTTATAATATTTGAAGACATCTAGATGTCTAGAATGCTTAAAGTTTTGTATTTGTCGATGAAATGAAATTGCACTGCTTGTTGCAAGGTTGATCAGAATGATCTATTTATGTGTTTTCATTGATGTCAACATGCTTTTGTTGTCATTATTGAGTTTTGTGTGCATTTGTGCTGAATGTGTTGCTCTGCATATCTTCTATGTTGCATATCTAATCTTGTGATTAGAACATGTTGTTAAGCTATGTTTGAAGATGTTATATTCCGGATTTGGTGCTCCAGATGGTTGTGATGAGGAAGTTGTGTTTACCGGTATGAATGACAGTGTTTGACAATGTTTTTTGTGCAAAATGAATGCTTTTCTCCGTGTTATGGTTTCTAGCATTGCATTTTTGGAATTATGTTATTAATATCCTTAGCTGCATCCTAATTAGTTGGCAAGTGTTCTTGGTCTTCGAAAGCATGATTTTCAAGTTTGATAGTGTTTTACTCCTGGTTTGGCCAACCTTGGGTGTTTACACTCCATATTATTGCTTCGATGATTATGGACTAATTTATAATGCGTTTGATAATAATTTTGGTCCTGATTTAGATGTGTTGTGGTCCACTTTATATTCTTCTTTTCCACAAAAAATGTTTAGTGCCAACTTAATTTGAATCAAGCTCAGTTAGTTGCTCAGTTGACCTTGGTAGATTTTGTATATGCGAGGATAATATAAATAAAGGCTAATTGGTTGAGGATTGTAATGTCAAAAATTGCTTCCCATGCAATTCCAAGTCACATAAGCACCTTCACTTTAGGGTGATTGGGATCATCTGTTACTTGCTTATCCTTTTGCCACATGGATTGGCTTGTCAACTTAGAATTTGGCTTCTCATCAAACATGCTGACCATTTAACCAATCGACTATAGCACACCGTAGAGAAATCTATGCGTTGTGCTAGCGTCCCGTGAATATGTCTATCCACAAGTGGCCATTTGAGAATTATGCATGCACTTGAAAGAGTTCGGAATGCCTTTTTCTATTGCCACCGAAGTTGGGATTCCTCTTTGAAGGATATATCTCATGCATTTTGGGATTTTACAAGGACCTTGATCATTTGACAAATTTCCAAGCTCTAGGAATAATTATATATCTCTATTTACAAGTTTTCTATTCAATATATACCAGTACCATAGTTTTTGGAGAACTCTTGGAATTGAAATCCATTCATTTGAGTGAAGGTTCTTTGAGTGTTGAAGGGGATTTTCTCTAGATTTCCTTCTTTACTCCAATATTTATTTCTTTTATCTAGTTTATCAATCACTTATCTATTTTCCTTCCATCTTTATCATTTTATCTTTTCATCGTTGCTACTGTCTGAGTTGTCTGTGGAGGTGGAAACACAAAAATAGAGGTCTTACCAAGGTAAACCTCTAAACACAACCCCCAAAATTTTTCTTTGTTTCTTGTGTGCAGGTTATTGATCAAGGAAAGAAACCCATTTAGTAAGAGGCTTCGATCGTGGACCGGTTGTAAGTTTCTGGCGTAGGAGAACCTCATTACTAAGATGATAAGAGAAATAAATGGTAAAGGTCACACATGGGAATGTGAACTTTCCATCTATGTAATAAGGTAGTCTTGTTTGTTTGATTTTTGTAATAAACCCCACCTTGTCACCCAATGACATGGATTTGGAAAATTGATAAGACACCATGTGCATATGGGCCTAGGGGTATTTGGTTGTGTATTATAGGTGTTTATGTGGTGGAGATGTCTTAGAAAGGTTTAGGACATGTTGAAACATCTCTAGGTAGGCAGATTTAACATATGTCAAAAGTTTCTCAAACTTGACAACTTTTAATGACAACTTTTGGTTGCAAATAGAAACTTCTTTCCAACGGTCACCTAGGTTCAAAATATGGTTGATAATAATTAAGAAAGGTATAAAATTTAATTCCCAATCTTCCTTGGGAGGAGAGGATGACTTTGTAAACATTTGACATCATTGAAGTAATACAATTATGAGAATTTCCTGCAATCCTGTTATTCTACACGGTGTAAGGCACCATACAAACATTTTGGAGTTAGGAAAACACTAGGATGTGTTAGAGTGGCCAATAACCTTTCATATGTATCAATTCTAAGGTATTAATTGGCCAAGATAACAAAGAACCCTGCAATTTTCTGGAAGTGGTCTAGATTTGACAGTTTTGCCTAGGGTTTTGGAAAGAAATGACCTCATCTTGTTGTTCCTTCATTGGTGGTTCACGAATTTGGAGGGGCTGAAAGTAAGGCCAATTTATTTTAGGATTATGAAGGCCTTTTTCAGGTTAGGACCAGTTGGAGGTGAAGGTTTGATGCATTAAGGTGGGCAACTCCATGTGGCCACTGTGTATCTGTAAGCAAACAAGTATAACATCAGGGGTTAGAGGTATGATCATGGACTAAGACTTAGGAATTGGTGTATTTTACATGTCCTAAGAGTGTTCTTAAAGTTGGTTTGGTAAGTTAAGGTCAGTGTCTACACACTCCTTTGTAAAATAGGCCTAATTGAGGCTATTAGGTCTCCTAACCAAAATAGGGTTTGGATTTTTGTATTCCCAACCGATCAGAACCCTTAGGATATGTTTTGTATCTCCCAAAAGAGTATCCAAATCTAGAATTTTTTTCCTAATTATTTTTGGGGAAATAAGGACTTAAGTGTGGAAAACCGGTCTGGTAGGGCTACTAGGATTAACAGGCCTTGTTGCAATAGTTACCCCAAACTGGTAGAGGGAACACAAATTTAATGATTGAAGGTGGTCTCTCTGATCTAAGGGAATTCAAACCAAACCTTAAATAGCCATTTTTGCATTGGGGAAGAGGCCAAACCATTGTTGGCCATAGGATCCTTAGGAGCCTCTTGAAGACCTTATGAGATGCTCAATGAAAGAGACCTTGTGAGGAAGTCTTTTTGGAAGAAAGAGATGTGGGACTTGTCAAACTAATTTTCCTTAACCCCTTGTAATTTTGTGTGATTTCTAGGGTCCTTGGTGTGCTCTTGGATTAGGTGAACCTATCCTATATCTATACCAGGGCTCTGCATTAGTTTCCTTCATCTTGTCTATCTTATTTTGCTTATTACGAGATTTCATCTTTGGACCACAAACTGGACATGCAATTTTTCCCTTTGTTTGAAGACCTACAATATAATGTATAATTGGATTAAATATGTTAATTTTTTTAATTATAATTATCATGCGCAACTTGAACACTATAACATACCAGAAAAAATGTGTTATCCCTAGGGCATCATGTATCGTCGATACAAGCAT
The DNA here is from genome assembly GCF_030272615.1 of Cryptomeria japonica. Classification (NCBI taxonomy): domain Eukaryota; kingdom Viridiplantae; phylum Streptophyta; class Pinopsida; order Cupressales; family Cupressaceae; genus Cryptomeria; species Cryptomeria japonica. Next base: position 575,407,041 of record NC_081410.1, read on the forward strand.
CACATGGAATTGAAATTGTCTTTGTCCTATTGGTCTAGAGACATCATACATAGTGACACCATTCCATAACTCCAACAACTCATTGATAAGAGGCTCAATATATACATTCATATCTTTAACTTGGTACTTACCTAATTGAATGAACAAAAACATTATATAATTATTATGACCATTTTACTGCAATATTTATAATTGAATGTAGACGACTATCAAATGATAAAATACCTGGAACAATCATTGCCAACATTATGTGCTCCCTCTTTATTGACATCCATGGAGGAATGTTATTGTTGATAACAAAAATAGGCCACACTAAGTAAACAAATCTCAGCTCCCCAAATGGATTGACACCGTCCGCTGCCAATGAAAGCCTGAGATTATGAGGTTCTTCTTTAAAGTGTGGCCACTTTTCCTCTATGTCCATAAATGCTGAACCACCCGTAGGGATTCTAATAATATCATCTCGACTTCTATTGCGTGCATGGTAATCCATAAATTATGCCAAGCTAGTGCACTTGAATAATCATTGCATACGTGGAATAATGGGAATATAACGAAGTACCTTGTGAGGCACCTTTTTTGTTATTTTATTTGTTCGATATCTACTGATATGACATTCAGGGCATTCAGTTCAAAATTCATGTTGTTTGTGATATATAATATGATCATTGGGACAAGTATCTATTGCTTGATACTCCATTCCGATATCTTTCATAATGATAGATAATTATCGGTATGAGTGAGGTAGAATATTTGATGGTGGTAACAAAAACTCACCTATCAATCTACAACAAAAAAATATAATTTATTAATATAAAGACTATTAATGGTACGTGATTCACCATTTATTAACTATAATGACATATATGACATACCTTACCATACGTGAGATTGTTATGTTGGATAAACCATTCATAACCTTCAAGTTCACCAACAACAATACAACGAACAGAAGAGTTATCTGGGAGCCTTTGTAAAGGGCCTCATATGCCTTCTCAAGTAGAGGTAAATCATGATCAACATCAAGATCATCTTCATCATCATGATCAACCACAATTAGTAAATGTGTCATGAATCAATGTATTTGTACCATCATCTTCAATTGTGTTTTGTGGCTCATGATCGTCATCTTCCATGGGATCATTATCTTCAGCTTCGATATTCACACCTCCATGTTCCTCCACTTTGAAAACCATAGTCTCCGAGTTGTGTTGATCCATATCATGTGCTTTGGGGTGCTGAACCTATATAAAAATGATAAACATAAATAAACCATGATCATGATCTCATCATCAAGTGATTTCTTATGTATACAAATTGTTAAAACGATATAATGAAAAACTTACCAGTGGATGATAATAATGTCCCCCTTCAATGTGACCATGCAACCTACAATGTTTCTTAGTTGTTTTGATTAGAAGTCAAGTCTAGTCTTTAGCCCCTTACAAATTTTGCAGGGACAATAACATTTTCCATCACCTTTTCTTTTCAAGTTAGACCACAATCTAGCAATTGTCTCCTTATTTTGTTGTTCGTTGATATTGTCTAACACAGTCTTCCTTCACATGCAAAAAAAAGGGCTATAGAACTAGTTATAGATAAGTTGAAATGTTAGTTATGAAATCACGTTTCAGTATAATATACCAGATTTAATTACTTGAACATAGAAATAATGCAAATTGAACCAAAAGCATTTAACTCTTCTTTTTCATCTCAAAACATATCTAATGACTTTGTGGTGATTTAGAGCAGGTGACATGCTAATGGCTTTGTGATATGCAATCCTTTTATCATATCTTAAGTTGACTAAGGTCTAATTGGGGTAATCCATGAGTGTCTAATGTGAATTCATTATCAATGTTGTGAAGTCATCGAGAGTATGGTGATAGTCATCCTTCTAGGATCCTCTCAATACTGTCCAAATCAGTGACAAGTAAGACAAAATTCTCAGTCACACCTTGGGTGCAAGTGAATGATATTACATACACTTTTGGGATGAAAACCATTGAGATTCATAGACCCAAGATAGTCTAAAAGGAAAGTAACTATCCATTCCCATGCTCATGCATACTTACATGACTAATGCTGCCCTTGTGTATCCTAAACATTGGAGAGACCTTATTTGACTTGCCTAATTAATGTGGTTGCTGCCCTAATATGAAATACTGAGTTCTACCCTTTCCTCTACATCAAACTTCTCACATCATGTATCTTCACCAAAACACACTATTCCCAATCTTCCTCAATACCCTCAATGGAGGGGCATGTATAATGGTTTGAACATACAAAGTCAATGATCATACACTCCATTCTTATAGACACCCTTGGATACATTACTTGGCTTCTAGGCTTGGGAAAACTAATATGAATTGAGCCAACACCATGAGGATAGGGTCAAGTATCATGGCAACCGATCATAATTTGTGAAGATAGGGTTCAGACCTAAGTGTTGGCTCTCAACAATGCCACACTTCCAAAATTGTCAGTCTCAAGACTTCTCCTATTAGGTCAACACTCATTGATGGCCACAAGGCCAAATCAATGTATCTAGGCTTCAAACTCCTTACACTAGGCTTGTAGGACCCTACACAAGGTCTATGAATTTTGCCATTATAATTATTTTTTAATGGATGAGGATCTATATTATCATTTCCAAAATAGTGTTATGCATATTCACAAAAAGAAAGGTAAGTGGAAAGAGTCACATCCCAAAGTCCAAACAAGACAATAGCTTAAAACAAAAAATAATTATAACAATACAAGTAAGAGGAGGAGGTTAGCCCTAGTCATTTGTTTTTCTCTTTATCTACAATTGCTTGTTTTGCATATGTCACATGAAACTACACTTCTATGACCCTATTGCAGACAATAGGAATAATTTTGTAAAATTAGCAGTAGTACTATATTATCACCCAACTATAGTGAAAGTACCAATTCATCTTTGGTGGTTCCTTAGTGGGAATACAAATGTGTCTCATGTAGCATAGGAGCTCATTTTCTATGTGAAAATCAAGAATCTACCACCTAACTGTGAATTTTTGGTATATATCAAAGAATTCAAGATCTTTAATGTTAAGTTAAGGTCATTCTAATGTTTAATGCTTGCAATAACCAAGTGTTGTTTTCAAAGCTGCAAATGAAAGATAAGTCAAGCAGTCAACAACCTTATCAATACTCTCATTCTTGTGTCAAATGTTCAATTGAAAAAAAATGTTGTAGGTACATGGAGCACCTTTGATGATGGTAATTTTAAAACTCACCTCAAGTCTACATGAACTGCAGAGGCTTGTAATAAGTATGCATGACTATCTCCTTACCCAAAATGTAATCCTTCCATTGCATGCAAAGCTAAATGATAGCATATATCTGTTTGTTATATTTTAGGTACTTACCCACTATGTTATAAAACATCTTTTTATGGTAAATAGAAAAAGTCTTAGGTGACACTATGTTAGAAATGGCTCACCATTGTAGGTACATGGAGCACCTTTGATGGTCATTTTGTAACTCACCTTGAGTCTACATGAGCTATAGAAGCTTGTGATAAGTAAGGATGATTGTCTCCTTCCAATATGTAGTCATTTCATTGTATGCAGACCTAAACAATAACATAAATATTTGTCATATTTAGGTGCCTATACACTATGTTAGAAATCATCATTGTCCAAAAATGGTCATTTATATGGTGGCCAATTTAGTAGTGGTGTGTCAAGGACATTATCAATTGAAAGATTTACCTAACAATGCAAAGGTGCACCCCTCAACAAAATCAACACCCCTTTGTGCCTTGAGAGCATATGCTCCATCTTCTTCTATTGTGTAGTTATTGTTTGTGTTTGAGCACATGTATCTATTGCAACTTTCCATTCTACTTCAGGTCTAATAATTCACCGAAACTGAAATTCACCTCCACAAAACCACCCAAACTGAAATTCACCTCCATCACTAAATCAAGTGGAGTTCCTTCAACTCCTCCTTGGCTAGCAAGCTAGCAATCCAACATTGTTGAACTAGAATTCTAATTTAAGTAGGGCTCTACTAATTTTCTCTAATCTAAGAAATTACAAAGAAATACATCTCCAATTTAGAAATATAATCATTAACAACATCTACATCAATTTTCCCGTCAAACTTATGGATGTCACAACTTACCTAGGCTCTAAAGGGAGTCCAATTGCCAAATGACCTTTCCAATAAGGCTCACTACTTATTTTGGTTACTTCGGAGCATCAACACAAATCAGTTCATCATCCTTGATCTTTGTTTTCCTCAAGCCACCTAGATCAACAACTTGAAGGAATTCAAGGAGTTAGTAGTTAGTTCTTCAATATCATTGAATCTCATCTTTAATTCAAATATCCAATATCTGTCTGCATTTGATGGTACATGCAAGAGAAGCTAGGTTGTGATAGAACTTATCTAAATTAGGCTAGTGACTTGGGGAACAATACACTAGTTGAGAAATTTATTGTACCAAAAGTAAAAATTAAACAAAATAAAACACAAAATTGATAATTACAATATAGCTGAACAAAATGATCTTTATTTTAATCTAATGTGTTTACAAAATGGGTAAAATTTGTAGTAGAGATGAATGCCTTCTATTCTTGTTACATGATTCAAATTCAACCACTATATAGCTTTCAAAAAAAGGAAAACCTATTAAAAGTAGTATATTAGGGATCTTGGTGTAACCAAAGAATCATCACACCTAGTACTAACTAGTGTCCTTGGAAGTTGAAATGAGCATTCAAATAAGGACAAACCTAATGGAAAACTGAAACTGTTTGTTGGAGAATTATTTATTTGATACCCCCATTTGTCAAGGCCATAACTCTTGTCTATAAATGCCATTAAGATGACTTGAGATGTTTTCTACATTGCAACACCACTTCCAATTTAAGCTATCTCTAGAATAATTTTACTAATGATTGTGGATCGTTTTGGCTAGAAAGAATTAAAAATAAATCCAAATTAGCATGAAACCAATAGATAATGTCTATAAAATGATCAATAGATCTCTAGCTGAGACAAATGCCTTGGTGAATCCTACGATAAGTAGGGAACCTCTCCATAGGAATATGGATATTCTTAGCAATTGATTGAATCTCTTGAGCTTAGTGAATAAGACATTAGTGGTCCAAAAGCGAGAATAGGGTCAAGTGAATTCCTTCTCCAATGGATAATTTAATTTTAACGTTTGATGACACATCTAAGAGGGTTGTTAATTGCATTTTAAGCTCAATGTCTCAAGGGAAGGAGCACATATGTAACCTAGAATTGCTCCTTTGTCCAATTATTTTATGCATTTGTAACCTTGAATGATTCTTTTGAACTATTTTTCTACACTTTTGTATAATCTAGTTGTACTTTTGTTCAATACCATTCTTTTTTAGAAATCTTCCAAATCAGACACACAATCATGACTTCACACCTATAAAATAGGAAACTTTTGGACAAACTAGATTTGAAACGACACTTGGAAACAAACTTCAAACTTGAAAACTTTAAATTTATAGTTGACTACCACACAATTAAAACATAAGACAAACTTGGAGGTCAGTTAAGAGGAATTTAAATTTGGAATGCCTTCACATTTACTATCTCTAGAGAACTCTCAAAATATTTTGTTTTCATCTTCAAAGGCTCTAATAAAAGATCTTCATCAAGTTTCTATAGTGGAATACACATATGAATTTTTACAATTTACTGAAGGGATGCAAGTAATTAAAATGGGCCTTGATTCAAATCCTAATTATTATCTTCAGTCTCTACTTACCAAGGGTGACAAGTTACCTCTAGTTTTACTCTCCTTATCCACAAGGAACAAAATCTGATATATCTTAGTACATCTAGCCAAACAAATTTAGTTAGTGTGTCCATCCCAAGCATACCATTGTTTGACATATTGAATCTACAATATAACACCATATTTCAATGATAATCATATAGAGAAACACATGACCAGTTTTATGAGCCTATTTTAATGACTCTTTTAGTTGGCTTGATAGAATTTTATACTCTAGCTACTGCAAATTTTTACTCTAAAACCATGATACTTTCTAACTGATAAGACTATTTTATAAGTACTAAAGTATGCCATCTTATGAATTATAGATAGTATACATTTTCATTTGAATTATAGATAGTACTTTCTAATCTCTTATACCATTTGATGCAAGCACATAAATATTCCTCTATCTAACTTAGAAACTAAATAATAGTTAGCACAAATATATATATACTTTTCACACAAATTGAATTGACATAAAGATTACAATAAAATATCTATTAAAATATGCAATTAACAATCTCCATGCACATCAATCCTCTCTACAATACCTCTATCTCTCTTGGACAATCTTGGCCGATGCCCACACACCTCCACATCCTTGGTCAATACTTCTTATATTGTATCTTCTCCAATTTGATACCCTTTCATGTTTTGAATTAAAATAATTCCTCTAGTAGTTCATTTCACATTCGATGCCTTTTCAATTTCTTTTTGTCTTCACATTTAATGTCTCTTCCTAGCATTTCAATTTTTTAGATAGTTATTGATTTGATCAAACACTTGGCAATTATATTTATGGTAGAGTTTCAAAATCCTTTACACTTTGATGGATATCATACCCTACTCTATGGCTCAACCTTGCATCTTTTCTATTCTTGTTTCTTGCATATCCTATCTCTATATTGTGCCACGCACCATCTCTGCAACCTTCCAAAGTAGTGTTATGTTTGTTCATTTCCCCTTTTAATTTTACCATTATAAACTGCAATCTTGTATTTATTTTTAATCGCTACTTTCCTACATTGTTTGATCTGCCATCATGTTAGAATGACCACTCTATCATGCTTTGATGGATGTCGCATCTTGTTACAAACCTCACATTTTGACACTGGCAGAAAGGATATTAGAAAGGATATTGGCCTCCATGGTCAAAACTTAGTTGGGACACTTGCTGAGCTCCTCCATAAAGTGTGGCCTCTTCTCCTCTTCCCTCTTTCATTAAATGATCATGCACAACCCAATCTCCTCCAACAATATCTCTATCCACTCTTCCCCTCTTTCATTGATTTCAATCTACTATATTGGTGGAGGTATCTATTAAGGTGGGTGTATCAGATGAAGCCATGGCAGGTGGATGTAGCTAGATTGAGCAAATTGGGCACCAGGGTTTGTATATTCAAGATAGAAAGCTTAAGGCATAAGAAGATTTAATTTAAAATGAAAATTCATTGCAAAAATAGCCTAACCTTTTAGGAGATCGCATGCAGGGTTGCCAAGGTTGATGAAGCTTGCACGCAGGGTTGCCAGAGGTCAACGAAGCTTGCATGGGATTGATTGAGCAAATGACTTGCACTCTTTTTTTATTTTAAGTAATGCCCATGGTCATCGGAATTTTGACGAATGCGGGCACTTTTTTTCAAAAAAAATAAATTTCATTACTAATGCCTTCTCCGTTGAAACCAAATGTGAAATTATCATCAGAATTCAATTTGGGCATTTAAAAAAAAAATCAAATTTGGTCACAATATACCTTCTCCATAGGAATTTTAGACCAAATGTACTAGTGATTCCTCTCAAGAACAATTTATTACCAAAATCATCTAGACATTCAACTATCTTGTCAAAGCAGTTGACCCTAGCCTTGTGTTGACCCAACCATTTTATACCTAGTAAGATGTCATAGGTGCCTAAGGGTGCCATAAAGAGGTCAACTTTAGTGGTGAAATTAGGAAAATCAAACCTTGCCCCAAATAGGCACTTCTCTACCCAAGCTCTCGACTGGTTTGTATACTCAACAAACCAAGAGTTAGCCATACTTTTCCAACTCTCTTTGGAAACTTACTAAGCAAATTGGGTGAAAAATGTTTTTAGTGGCTCCTGTGTCTATGAGTATAGTAATGGGAATGCCATAAAGTGTACCCGAGGTTTCCACTAGAGTAAATTGGTACTTAGCTTGTCGGTTCTCTATCGCTGCATGAAATCTTTGCTAAAAAGTTGTCTGTTAAGGTGGTAGGAGATTTCTCTGTTGTTGCCCTTCTTGTTGTTTCATTGGGCACTGGTTGGCGTAGTGCTCACCATTGTAAGTATAACATCCCCCCGTCGGTCCTTTCTTTTTTGCTTTATTGCTGATTCCCTTACTATCTCTTTTGGGTTTATCAAACCCCTTTTTATCTCCTAGGTTATCTTGTCGGCCTTCTTTGTAACCCTTACTATTTTTATTGCTTGACCCATATTTGTCCCCTTTCCTCTTAAAGGTTTGAGAAGGTTGTGTCTATGATAGGGAGGCAAGGCAAGGTGGTTGCCAAGTGGCTAGAATGTTTACTAAATGAAAGGTTCTTGTTGTTTCATGTTGTAGACACCAAAATTAGAGTACAACAAGCTAGTAGGAAACCTAGCAACTCTCCTTGTTCCACCTCCCTAAGTCAAACACTTCCTGGTTGCTCAAGGGCTTCAACTCCATTGTTTTAGTATTCCTTCACAAATGCTACAAAACTGACTTATTGAGTCAAACTCACCAAATGTGTTGGATTCATGCAAGGTTCACTTATTTCAACTTTATTTGTTGGGTTTTTTTTCTTTACAACCTTCTTTGTCATACCCGATTTGACAAAATCCAAGTTTTAGACCTAAAACGGGCTACTAGGAATTAGCCCTCCTTTTGGGGTTTTGTGCTCACCTTGCTCCAGCGATGGACTTTCAGACAAAAAGAAGTTGATATTCGGACACCCTTTTCGAATTTCTTGAATATTTTCTAAGTCTCAGGGTCCCTTAGGCCTTCTCCGTGACTATCCCAAAAAAATGGGTGCAAAAGGAGGGTTTGCAAGGGTTTTAATGGCAAAATCAACTATAGGCAAGAAACCTTCAAAGGTGAGTCAGGAAACCTTAGTCCTACCATGTCACATACCAACTAGGCCATAATAAAGTAGATTGACACCTTCAAAGGCTAAAGAACAAGATTTCACAAAATGCACATAAGGAGAGTGCAACAATTGACAACTTTTCCATTCTTGCTTTCTACAAACACATCTTTGCTTAAATAAAAATTACATTCAATCATGTAAACATGTCTGTCATTAGAGACAAAAGAGAACCATCATTAGCCCTGCACAAAAGCATTAGGCCATTTACAAACATTGTTTCATTCACTGTCAAATCTAAATATCATTGCACTTTGCCCTTTCACTATTTTTTCACACTTTGACCTGCACTTTGCCACTATCAAAACACCTTTGCAAAGGTCTGATTGGTGCCTTTCTATCACTGCTCTATCCTTGGTTGTTTGTAGTCCTTCATACTTGCTATTTGGAAGAGGAAGAATGCAATAACAACTTCATTTAAAATGCTAAAATCAGTCATAAATGACTGTGACAGCTTGCTGGGCGTTACAACTTTTCCTAAAGAGATCATTGCTTGATCTTGGAAAACACAAAACCCATGGGAAGGATCTAACACCACTCCTTGTCCTTGTTTAAAAACAAATTGAGAAGAAACCAGGCTTTACACACACCAATATATGGTGGAGAGCAAGCAATTGAGTGGATACAAACTCCAAAACAGTGACTCACTATTTTTGTTACAATTTACACAAACTGAAAATACAACCTTCCTTCTCTTGGCTTATAAAGTCTCTTAGCTTTCGTCTACAATCTTGGACAACAAGACAAGTCTGTCCACCTGATGAATGCATTTGCTATAGAAGAGCAAAGCATCAAACTTCTTCAAAGACCCTAGCCAAATGGCACACTTGCCTATGGCTTCATGGCCATAAAACTCCTTACACCTACAATTTTGAAATCAAAAAAAGTATGTACATATCCTAAAAGTTGACCAACTGGTTCTTGGGAAGCCATGAGAATTTAGGGCCTCAAGAAGCCAAGTTGGTCAAGCATCCTTGCCAATTTCCTAGACAAGGCAGTGAAACTGTCAAAACCAAATATTTTTGCACAAAACTCAAAACTTGATGAAATTAAATGCCACCAAAGGGCAAAGCTTCAGGAAAAATGAGAGTACTGAAAAATGCAAAAATAGTATGGCCATGTACAACAGGTGTATAGACTACTGCTCAAATGGAGTCAAATCATAGGGAAAACAAGGTAAAAACTAGTGCAAGTTTGCAAAATGCTTCATAACTTCGAATGATAAACCCTTAAAATGGTACAAACAAGAGAATAAATACCTCCACATATTAGTTATCCTCCTGTATGGACAGGTACATGTCCAAGAACACACAAAGTTGACACTTTCATGTCTAAAATGACAACTATTGGTGCCTAGATGATGCAAGGTTGATCTCAAAAACTACAAATCAACTAAAAACATTATTCACACCTAAAATCCAAACACCAAAAATTGTCTAAGAACTTTTCACAACAAAAACACACTAAAAACTCACTTTTGACAATATTTTGCTAGGCAACTCCAAACTTGCAACTTTGAGCAAAAAGATGAAAACAGGAAACATGACCACACAATGAGTTCAAAACTCATCCAAAGAACCTAGAAAAACTTCAAAAACATATTAGACAACTTTCCAATTTAAAACTAATAAAAACCAACTTGCTATCAAACTTGGATGAAAAATGAGGCCTAGGTGCTCCTGCACTAGTCTAGTTGCCCTTCTTTCTATTCCTGTCTCTTATTGAGTCATCCTTATGGAGTTTTTGTTCTTGTTTGAAAACCTTCTCATAGGCTTCATCCATGGTTGAAGGAGATAAGACATCCATCAAACCCCCTATGTGGTTATTCAGGCCCATGATAAATTTCCTGATTTTATATTTCTTGTTTGCTTGAAATTGAGGTACATACTTTAGTAGGTGGGTGAGCTTCTCCCAATAAGCATGTAGTGAGAGTTCCTCTTGTCTCAAATCCAGGAAATCTATCAAATTCTATTCAAAGAACAACTAAGGAAACCAACTTTGCCTAAAAAATTATGCAAACCTATCCTAGGTTATGCTGGCCAATCTTAAACCGAGTTCAACTTTCTTGTTTTCCCACCATTTGACAGCCTCTCTGGTCAACTGGTAAGCCCCCCATATAGCCTTCATGTTTTCTATGCAGCCTTGGATTTCAAAGTATTTCTCCATACTAATAAGCCATGCCTCGATGAAATCTCCTCCCTCTAACCCATCATATTGAGGGGGCTTTAATTTTTTCATGTTGTTAGATATGGCTCCCACTACTTGTTTATGTTTTTGGTTCAGGTTTTGGGATTGAGTTTCCTGGAACCCACTTTGACGAGTGTGTTCCTATTCGATATGCTTGTCTCTAGGTGTGGACTCATATTATTTATTGTGGGTTTTTGTGTGACCACCTCCCCTCTGCTTCAACACTCAGAGCATATTTTGTGTGTCTTGCACGATGTGGATAAGCCTACTTGGCGGATGGATTCTTTGGGGCTTCAGATTCTCCTCCGCCTTCTTGGTTTTGAGATATCTTAATGATTCCTGATAAGCTTGTTTTGTCAAGTAATATTTAATTTTAGTTTCTATACAAGCTCATCATTTAAAAGCATGAAATTGAAACATAAATTTTACACATCCAAAATTGATATTTTATTGATACTGAGCACATCAAAATTTGTTTTTACAATATGTACAATGCAAATCTCAATCTAAGAACTACTATCAAAAGCAATCATGGGATCTTCCTGCCCTTCAAAATCAGAGAAAGGTACAAATCAAAAGTTGGGAGTGTCAGTGGGTACCTGAGTTTCTTTTGGGTTTACGAGCTCAGGTTTGATTACAACAACGTTAGGTGTTTTGTTGTCAGGTTTGGGTGCCTTGTCAGGAAAGATTTTAGTTCTTACTACTGGCACCGTTCTAGTAGCAGTCCAGGGTTCTCTTTCTCTTTTTAATCTCCTTAAGGCATCTGCTAGTGTTTCATCATCAGATGAAATTGAGTAGCTTGAATACTCATGCCTAAGATTCTTTACTCTCCATAGCTGAGAGTAGATCGGATCACGTGCTCATTTTTGTTTTGTAGTACGAATCCACATCCTGACAAATACCAAAATATTTCATTTTAGTTACCTATCCTAAGTTTGAGTGGCGAGCCCTAGGTTCAGTGTTGAACCCAATGCTCTAATACCATGTATTACATACTCTAACTATGCAATTTACAATTACAACTTTAAAAACAAAATAGGGAAAATAAAACTTGCAAATCTGTTTTTGTTTACAACATTGAACTGAAACAAAAACTTGAAATAAAAACAATGATCTATTCTACGAACATATATTTTGGTACAAATGAGAATTCTATCTTTTCAATTTTAGAGAGTAGAGAGGTTCAGATATTACATTTTTTTTCAGATGCACATTTTGATCTTTTACATAACTTTACCAATGATTTGGAGGGAAAGTATTATTGAGGTGTTGTTTCGTCCAACCACAGACTTACTAGTCCCCCGTGTCGTATCCAACTGGATTGGCTTGATGTTTCATGGGGAGGTGATAAGAAGTTGAACTCATGGCATCTGAGGCTAGTGTATAATCCTACACATCTCTCTAGTCGGTCATACACTATAGGCTAACCCTAACTAGTATGACATCTGATTATGTTGTATAATTAGATTATTGAATTGATTGACGCTCTTGAATTGAGCATCACCTTGGCCAAAGGTTTTAATTAGTTGTAATCATGCTATAACATGAAGTCAATGTTCCACCCTACTCGGCTGCAACTTGGGTTTTTCAGGACGTAGGTTCACATATTTGGAAGTCCTAAATACATATTACCATTAAGGCATAGCATATGATGACTTTTTTCACATTATGAATAAACAAAACCATCAATTGTTCCTCTCTAGTTCCATTATTTTAGGAATTGAAATTGAATTTCTACCTTGGTTTGAAAAAGGTAAGACAACCTATATAGAGCTGCTAGCTCTCATTTACTCTCTAGGTTTATATATTATACATACTTTTAAATAAACTTGTTGTTACAACAATATCTAAATGTACTTATTAAATTTAATAAACCAATTTGCATAATTTATGAGTGTGGTAGAGCTACTCTACCCTATCTACCCTCCTTCAAACCAAAGTTAAGTTAACAACTCAACTTAACTCTTGGTTATGTTATAGATGGCATGAGTTCTCTTTCATTAGTTCTTGACCCGATGATACTTTCCCTCTCTTCTGGGAGGACAATGATCTTCTGCACACACTTGGGCAAATTCAAATCATTAGTTTGAAATCATGTCATATCTCTGTCATTGCATTATTTAATAACAAAAATAAAACATCTCACATTCCATCATCATTAATACTAAATCATCAACATATATAACGCGACTCATCATATATTTGTACTAAGAACAATAATATTGCATAAACAAACACATGGAAATATCTAGGGCACAAGTGGGATGTAACAATCTTTGGTTGATTACTTATAAAATTATATTCAAGATGCAATAGTTACATGTCCCCTTTAGAGCTATACTTATAGGGAATGGGAATGAACGATTTCTAGCTCATGTGGGTTGTACAAGATAGCAAAGAAACCAACAACAAAGCTTAATATTTTTAGTAGGTGCTTTATATATATTTGTAGATTAGATTTATACAATTTTGTGAAGAGAGATAGAGGTATACATGAAGATAGAGTGAGAGAGGAAGGATAAAAATAGATAGGAGAATAGCGAGGGAGAGATGGGGAGAGAGGGGGTGAGAGAAAGAGGTATATATATATATATATATATATATATATATATAGAGAGAGAGAGAGAGAGAGAGAGAGAGAGAGAGAGAGAGAGAGAGAGAGAGAGAGAGAGAGAGAGAGAGAGAGAGAGAGAGAGAGAGATTAGGGTTTATGGTTTAGTATCCATATTATTACATGATGAAAATTGACGTATGCCTTTCTCATTGAAACATATTCTACAAATAGGATTATTATTTGATGAGTGGACAAATATGCTATGGTAGCATTCTTTGTATATAGTGCATGTTTGTAAATTTGAAAGTGCATCTATTCTATGTTGAAGTTTGTTGGATGTTGTCATGAAATTAATTTTGTTGTTTCATGATGTTGGATTTTGTGAGCCATGTTGCATTGTTTTACTTCTATGATTTGTATAGCAGAGTCGATTGTAGTTTTGACATGTGGATTGATATTGACTTCTTTTATGATTTTGTAGTCTTTGAAGTTCTATTTGATGGAGTTTGGTTAGAGATTTTCATGCTAGGGTCCGTCATCTATAATGAAAAATAATAGGCTAGATTACTACAATTGTGAGAACTAAAAGACATACCCTAATGTAAACATTTATTTATTTTTGTACATTGGCATTTACCATGAGAAGAAAGAATGCAATTATATTTGATGAAATATGTATTTCAGATGAATATAATCTAATATGAAAAATGCATTATTGGAGGAGTTAAAATTACATCAATGATGCAAACAATATGTGTAGGTCTGATTGTTGTTGTCATTGCACAACTCTTTATGGCAAGCATAATAATCGCGACTTGTTTTATGACTTTGTATCTTTAGAAGCAAAAAGATAGGGGAGATTAGTACTCGTGTGTTTTCCTGATAAGTTCAAACTTAGTGATTAAAAATTTGGATTTGTGTTGAATGTGAATATGTATTTTCCTGATATTAGTTGCTGCTCATGAAGTGTAGTTAACAAACGATTTAATTGCAGGATATGCAGAAAATGGATTTGCTGCGGAGTTCTAGCTCTGGTAGACATTCATATATTAATCAAATTGAATCAAATAAAATTTGGTTGAAAAATCTTTCTGAAATGATTAATATTGTGTGGCTTATGCAGAGGTTTTTTTCCATCTTCTTTCGTTGCTTTTTCTGAAATGATTAAATTGAAAAGGACTAGTGTGAAGATTACTAGGCCACAGTGAATGCGATAGGGCAAAATAAATTTGGCATAGAAAGCCCAACTCCTTTTGTTTAAAGTGTGAGATTTTTGCGAGGGTTAGAATAGATCTCTGTGGTGTTTAACAAATTAAAATTTAAAGTTTATGAAACTCATAAAAAGTTACAAAATAAAGTTTTATGTTTTTTCACAACATATTGAGTAGTTCAATCTAATATTTACATAATATACATAATTAAATCAAATTAATTCATAATAAATATATAAGGGTAAGTATTTTGTATATAATAAATGTTGACAGTAAAAAAAATTAAGTGTATTTAATTTTGAAATCAAAGAATAAATATGATTTATATAACATTTAAATTACATATATTAATTAGTTTTATTTATAGTTTATTTTCCTATATATAGAGTTCAATTGTCATCAAAACTTTAAGTTACAAAATGAAATGGTACAATATGAATAGTATATTGTTAATTTTTTTTTAAGGTATAATGACTTACAATGCATATTCATATATCTAATTTCTTATTGTAATATTGGAAAAAATAAGGGTCCCCAATTTGACAAGAATTAGGGTTGTGTGTTATAATCCTAAACAACAAAGAGTTTTTTTGTAAGAGGGTTGAAGTATGAAACTTCCTTAACTCCAAGTTAGATTCATTTGTCAATTTCATAGTATTTGAAAATTCAAAAAAGATGTATAGATGTAGATTTATCCTAAACTATAATACTTGTTTATAGAATGTTGAGATGTTATTATTTATTTTACTACTATTTTTTATCCAAAATGATTTTTGATTTCCCTCTATCTTTTGTTTGATGATCAATTCATATAATAAAACTCGTCTTAAAATAATATGACATCTTCAAGATATTAAAGTTAAATATTATGGCATGCAAGATATTGAAAAATGACCTGATTTGGTGGAGATATGAAACTTTTTTAACTATACATTAGACCCCTAAACAGTTTTACAATATTTGAAGACACCTAGATGTCTAGAATGATTGAAGTTTTGTATTTGTTGATGATTTTCAAATGCAATGCTACGTGATTTAATAACATTTCTTATAATTTATAATGAGTACCAAGCTCTATGTTATCTTTTCCTCGATGTTCAACTAGTGCCTTAGGACTTGTCTTTATATATGACATTTACTAGGTGTTGATTGACATGCAAACTAATAAGCATTAATACAATTTAGTACAAGGCCTTAGGATAGGTGAAAAAAAATCTAAATTTGATAGGCATTATCATAGATGTGATTATGTTTAGGGAAAGAATTATACCTACCATTTAATCCAAGATTGAAAAAATAATATGAATTATGATGAATTCAATTTCCTATCTCTAACAAGATTATGAGCTAATTAATGTTCTAATGTTGTTAACTTATGTGAAAAATAAAATAAAGTTAAGTCATAAATTAACATGTTTTAAGAAAAGGTTCAAAATAAATTTATAAAATAAATGAAAAAAGAAAAAATATAAAATTTTCTCTTCTATAATGTGATAATATCATAGATCTAGAAACATATTCTAGATAAGTTCAAACCAAAACCTTTCTTTCTCTAATAAGTTGTGCTTAAAAATGACATGATGTGGTATGAACTCATATTTTCAAAGGAAAATATAATGTGTTTTTAGACGAGTTATTGGGGGATTTGTTAAATTTTTCAGGTAATGTAATGAAGTAAGAACAATGTTAACAAAGTAGGTCTAAGCCTCCCACTACCGTTGTTGCTACTATATTTTGGAGGATTATTTGTAGAGCTCAAAAACAACAATACTTAAGTTGTAACAAAACTTATTGGATATAACTACAAGGTAGAAATATAGAATATTTATAAGCACAATTGGTGATGATAATAAGAATAATAAGAGACACATTGCATGAAATTCCTGCCAATAGTGTGATTGTTTGTGTTAGTCTAAAGATTTAATTAGTTCTACTAAAAAAATGATTTAAGGCTCAAAGTAGGATTTGTTTACTAATTTTTTTTTGATTAAGGGAAAAACAGGTTTTGAGGGGGACCCGAAACCCCATACAATAGGTTTTGAAAGGACCCGAAACCCACATATTTTACTAGGATCTGAAACCTACAATGAAACTTCTGCCAAAAAAGAGGGGCAAATAAAATTAGTAGACCACCTCAACAAATCTAGCTAGTGCCAGCCAAAAGCTAGCACCACCACATGTAGAAATAAGCTAGCCAAACTAAGAGAAAATTATTGCAAAACCTGCTAGTAACACAGCTTGAGCCTATAGATGAAATCGATAGACTCCCCCATTCAAACATCAAGGAATTTTCGGGTTCCCCTACCCATATGTAGAAAAATCAGGCAACAAAAAGCTAGCCCAACCCTTAACCAAAAACTATCATGATCTTAGTTGGGCCCTTCAAAACTATCAACATCCAACCAAACAAAAGCAATGGGTTTTTGAAAGGCTCCCCTAACCTTCGATTTTGGGTTTTAAAATGGCTCCCAAAACCACCAAGAAACAACCAACAATCCCATAGAATCTGATCATGCCTTTAACAACAAAACACCCATCCACTTCAACAGGATAGTGACCCACCTCCATAGGGGCTGAAAATAGAGAGATCAGCCGCAAAGATACCCAATCAGCTGACCACAAACCAAAATCCAGCGACCAAGAGAAGGCACAGTGAAGCTTTGCTAGACAACTGGGTTTTGGAAAGACACCCACAACCTTACAAAAAAGAAGATGCATGAACCAATCAGAATCCCTGCAGGCATGCTCCACCAATGATTTTTTTAGTGGCTAATATTCACAAATTGGCTATTTTTGAAATTTGGGAATCAAAATTTGGCTAATAAGCTCAACTTTTAAGGTGACCCAAATCGCCACATTTTTACAATTTTTTGTTTTAATGTGATTTAAATTGCCAAAGAATTTATTTTATTAATTTTTTAATTCAAAGATTTGCCACAATATTCGATACATGATTGGATCAAAGTCACCAGCATTTTATAATTTTTTATAGAAATCTAAATTAATTCACCTTTAATATATCATAATTATTAATTACTTTAAGGTTATATCAAAAAGCTTTAGTTGCCACCATTGATTTAAAATATAATCTAATGACCTTCATTGTATTTCATAAGGTAAATTGTACCTACAAGTTGTAATGTTGTTGGGGGTTGAAATTATTTTTGAATTGTTGACCTCAATGAAAATCAATTGTCTAAAAGCAATTTTTGGCCCCATGAGTATTCCAAATTGTTGGTAAATGTTTTCTCACAAAATAAAAAGAGGGATATTAGATTATTTTAAATTAATGGTAGAAACTAAATAAAGTAGAGTCTACCCCTTAAACTCATTAATGATTTCTACCTTTAGGCCTCTACTTTACTATAGAAAACTATTTTTTTAAATGAAAGCATTTGCAATAGTAACTAATGCATACTCTTATTATTTTCCAAGATTCACCAATATTTCCTACCAAAAAAAGTTGATATAAAAAAATTGCCAATAAAATTAATATTTTTCTTTTAAAAAAAGAAATAATTAGCAATAAAATTATTATTATTTTAAAAAAATAAAAATATTCGCCAAGATTTTATATAATTTTATGAGAGGGGGTTTCTTAAAGTTATCACAAACTCTCCACCTCTATAGGAGAAATAGGGAAGTGATCCAACAACAAGGAAAGAAAAAAATGCACACCAGCCTCAAGAAAAAGGGCTATCAAAACCCCCAACAGGAACCATCCCATCAAGCTCAGCCAACACTTCCCCGTAACAGAGGAATGGTCCCCCTCAATAGGATGGACTGAAGACAGATGAAATAAGACATCCTGCAAAACACCTAGGATCCTCTTGCAAAGGGTAGAAATAGAGGTATATACAAACACAACAAGAAGGAACCCGAAGAAATAACAAAACAAAGACATGCAAACCTCCAAAATAGAGGTCCCCTGCAGCTTCAAAAACCACCCGACAACCATGATATCAATAAATTTGCAGCCACCTGGGTCCCAAACAGCCCATCCAAGTCAAGGTAGGCTCAAGGGAGGAGCACAATAGTCAATCCCTCCACCCAATGAGACAGAAATGGAAGAAAAGAGCTCTCCCATGAAGCCAATGAAGCACCACTCCCCAGAAGGGCACCGAACAGGTCCACCAACTCGGAGGGGACAAATCCCAATCCAAGCCCCATCTATGGCAAGGACGATCTCCACAATCGCAAGGCAAACGACAAACCCTAAAGCAACATCCACAAAAAAGTCATTGCAAACTCTCCCCCCAAACACAAAAACACCAGTCGCAGGTGCAAGCAAGGAGGATAGCCAAAGCCACGACCCACAGGGATGCACACAAAAGGAGAACGACACGTCTACAACAAAGATACCACCGACATAAACCCACACCCTGCAAACTCCATGCACAGAGGGAAAAGTAGATTTTAAAAGAACAATGCCAAATCTCTGACCAAACAACCCACCAACAAAGGCTCCTTCATCAGAAATCACTGCATCCACAGGCAAAAGCCAAACGCCACCCACCACATTCAGCTTTCCATATGGGTCTTCACCATCTTCCTCTCCTGTGTCTACTCCCACAACCCTAGCCGTCCCTGCTCTTCCTCCTGCGCGCTCCATCGTTATTCTCATGTTGATGCTCATATAGTTGTTTAGTAATTTGTTAGAAATCACTACTTTTTTCGAATAGTGTAATGACTACGAAATATATATTTTTAAAAGTTTTTAAAATTTGAGAATCAAAATCCCAAAAGATGATACACCAATAAAAGTATACAAATATGAAAAAAATTAGAGTACAAATATAACCAAAATAATTTAATATATTAAAAAAATAATCAAAAAATTCGTATGTAGATAGTGCATGAATTGAAATTAACAAACTAATTACAAATTATTAAATTGTAGGTAGAAATAAATTTTAAATTAAATTATTTTGCCACCATTTCATATCTATAACACAATTCAGTGTCATTCAAACAATTAATAGGGTTAAGAATCCAAGCATAAAATTTAAATTATTACAACTTCTTTTATATAAGTTGAATGACAAATTAATTTTGAAATGACCATTTCTAAAAGCAACTAATAAAAAATATAAAATAAAGTCAAGATATGACATATACAATAGTGATATTTCATTCAAGTCATAAATATGATTGAGATTTGATTGATGATTAAATGCTTTAAGACATTATTTTTAAAAAAAATTTAAAAAAATGATTTTTACTATTTTTAATATAAACCAATAGAAAGACAACTAAATGACATTTTTTTTTTATAATAAAAGTGGAATATCCACTGAACATATGTATTAATGAAAAAAAAGAGTTTACATCAGGTTCATACATGGCATACCGGCAGGAAAGAAGCCGCAAGAAAACCTCCGGTTGTAGCCATTTTAAAACTTAATAGAAATATATAGTACCCTTACAACATATATGTTGACGAACCCCCCACCCTCCTATTTCTACTATTTTTACAAAAGTCCCATAGGATAACTTCAAACCAGAATAACCCCAACCAGAGAAGAGATGGACATGAAGAACCACAAGGCAGATGAATGAGAGAAAATTCTCTATCAGAACCATAGCTAACCATTTCAAGCAAAAAAGAAGCCATGTAGCCTTCATTCCTGCAAAACCATACCACCAGCTACAAAAGAGAAAATATGTTAGTTATCCAAGAACCAAGAACTAGAACTCTCTTCCAGTGGCTCATGAGATGAGAACGGAGGTGGAATCACCCTTAGAGGGAACGCCACGCAAGCAGGAGAGAAAACCCAAAGAGATTAATGAATGTAAAGCCTGAGAAACAACCCATGCTTTATCCACATATTGATCAGGAGCCAAATACAACAAAAAATCCATAGAGGCTCTAGTGTTTTCCAAGGAATCACATATCAATCCCATACGTAATTGATTAAGCAAATGACCAGACCAACCATTAGCCAAAAGCTCATGGCGAGGAAGAAAACCCCCGTAATAAAAAGAGCCCATATCAAAACGATAACTAGCCAATGCAGGAGAGACCATCTCCCAATTGCACACTGTCGGAAAGACAAACATGGATACCAAGAGGCGAACCAAATCCATATCGAGTAGAACATCAAAACAAATAGTAAGAAAATGAGAGAGAAGTTCATCATAAGAAACTAAATGACATTTTTACAGTCAATTAATATAGAAAATTAAATATAACTATAAGAATTTTGTTCAAAATTTTTGATTCTATGTTATGATTGGTTAAATTATTGAAAGAAATTGAATGCATTAAATGCAAAAGTATTCCTCCCTTGGCAAGAACTAACAATAGATTAGAACAAATTAATCTTCAACAAGCAATCATAGACAATAAAGAAATGTGATCAAACACTCACTTAAATGATTACATTGAACTTTCTTACCATATTTTTGAAATAATATAAATTTATTATTGACAATCAAAATACAATCATTTATATAAAAAAATAGCCATCAAATACTTATAATTGATATTACTATTTAACTTCTTATAAATAATATATTACTTAAACTTTAAATAACATTGACATTTAGATATCAATTTAGAAATTCTAGCTAATATTAATATAAGATTTAGATTACAACTTACAAATTTCTTCTAAACACTTTTAAACTATTACTCTAAATCCCTTAGACATATATGCATATGGTTGGAAAATTCAGCACGACATGTCTTGGTGAAGTCACAAACGAGGGACCTCATTTCCAGGCAACAATGTTGAGGCTCAAACTCGTGGGCACATTGGATCAGCGAAGACACAAGCTTGCAATCACAATGACACGATGGAAGTTTGAACCTTGATGGTCATAACATCAACAACATTACTTAACCAAAAGTGATCATAACATCAACAACACCACTTAACCAACACACTATAAAAAGAACCGTAGAAAATTCAGCAATTAAACAACTACTGATTCAATTTTATTCTTCTCAGTGATAATCGACGAGCACTTGCAAGGACCTCTCATATCATTCCACGTCACCCTCTAATATGCCTTCCAACATCCTCACAACTTGGGCCATGCTTGGCCTCCCATTTTCATCCTGTTGAATGCACAGAATGTTTACCATGACTGCTCCTCTAACCTCTTCAATATCTGCTTTGTCTGCAATCCTTTCATCCACAATACCCATTGTGTTTCCTTTTTGAATTTGAGTTGCTGCCCAGGTGGGGAAGTAGTACCGAGATTCCTGCACACTCAAGTCACTATTTCGTCGGCCTGAGATTATTTCCAACAGGGTCATTCCGAAGTTGTATACATCAACCTTCGCTGTTATTGGCATGCCGGTCAGCCACTCAGGAGCCAAATATCCTCTGGTTCCTCTTGTTGTTGTCAACATTGTGCTGAAATATCTACCAACAAGCTTTGCCAGCCCAAAATCAGCCACTTTTGGAGAGAAATTAGCATCTAGAAGAATATTTTCTGGCTTGATATCGCAATGGATGATGAAATCTCTGCATTCTTCATGGAGATAGAGTAGCCCTCTTGCAGTGCCTATAGCGATTCCAAATCTGGTATTCCAGTCTAGCACCTAGTCATCTTCTTTAGATTTGCCAGACAAAAAAGAATTGAGAAACCCGTTTGGCATGCTTTCATAAACAAGCATTCTATGAGATCCTTCTACACAGAATCCTCGAAGCCTCACCAAATTTACATGTTGTATGTTTCCAATAGTGCTTATTTCCGCACGGAATTGCTTTTCTGCTTGTGTGGAACCCTCTAATCTTTTCACGGCCACAAATGTATTGTCTGGCAGAGTTCCTTTGAAGACAGAGCCGAACGCTCCCTTTCCCAACTTATGTGTGAAATTCTTACTTGCGATTTTGAGTTCTTTGTAAGTGAATGTTGTGAGCGATGTTGGTGTGTCGTAGTCGTCGACTTTATGAAGCAGTCTCGCACGCGTATGCTGAATAAACCATGCAACAATGAACAGGGTGCTCAAAACAGCAACCCCCAAAGGAATTGAAATGGAGAGTGCAACCACTCTGCTGCTGCTTCTACCTGCATGGGCTGGCAGCTGTGAGACGTCAGAAGCAGCCAATCGAATGAACAAGGTCTTACCGTCATTTGAATCAGCCTGCATGCTTAACAGATCCCCAAACCACAATTTACAATTAGAATTAATGAAAGCAAAGGCCATGCAGGAACAATTATTGAGACAAGCAGTTTTACATCCTTGTACAGTTAACTCTCTGGTATTTTGAAGAGCCGCTTCGTTATCTGACAAGGCCATATTACTGATTTGGAGGAAATCATCTGTCCTACCACTTGCACTGCAGTTTAATGAAGTACGACGAACACAACTACTTGACCACCATTTCTGAGAACTCCAAGTAGTAGCATTTCTTGGGTGGAAGCCTTGCACATAGCTGCATGACCTAATGCTTTCTTGGGTGAAGCAGACTCCATAAGCTCCACATACACCATACACCTCACAATTTGTCTAGGGTGAATTTTTATGAAGGGTCCAACTATTATTATTAACCCATAGGTACAATGATAGCTGACCATCTGAGGTGATAAGTTCCCTCACCATCATCGTCAAAGTAGCTTCGGGTGAAAGTGTTGGAAGTTGAAGTCCAACGGACTCCCTCCCTGTTTGTCGCCAAAACTCTTGGCTATTCATATTCTTCCTGGTAGCTCTTTAAGAGCTGATTGTAATTCATTTTCTAAAGTTGATTGCTAGAGCTGATTGCAGCTGTGTAGATATAAACCAGATTGGTGAATAATATAGTGATTCCTCTGCTTCAAGTGTGGATGTAGGCAATTGCCGAACCACGATAAATCTGTGTGTTCTTGTTGTTTGTGTTGTGTATATTCAATTGTGTTTATCTGTTGCATTTTGGCAGAGTTTTTTGCGTTTTTGGCAAAGTCTTTTCTTGTTTTCGTCTTGTAAGTTTTTTGAGTTTTGTAGGCTTCAAAGCTTTTTATTTTTGTGTTTCCTTATTTTATAACTACGCTTTTGTTAAATCTTCGTAGATTTTAGTAGGGTATTGTTGTGTTTTAGTGTTTGTATATTTTTTTAGGTTTTGTAGATTTTTGTCATGTTTTTGTAGAGTATTGCTGCATTTTCGATAGAGCCATGTCATATTTTTTGTTCTCCAATTTTTTTGGCTTTTGTAGGTTTTAGGGCTTTCTATTTTTGCTTTTTTGTATCTTATACCTACATTTTTGTTAGATCTTGTGACATTTTTGTATGGTATTATTGCATTGTTTATTTGTAGGGTTTCTAGGTTTTGCAGATTTTTGTCATGTTATTGTAGAGTATTGCTGTGTTTTTGGTAGTCTTGTTGTGTTTTTATTTTACATTTTTTTTGGATTTTGTAGGTTTCAGGGATTTCTATTTCTATGATTATGAATCTTATACCTACGTGTTTGTTAGATCTTGTCATGTTTCTACAGGGCATTGTTGAATTTTTCGTGTTTACAATTGCTTTTACAATAGATGCTAGCTTGGAGCTCATCATATTGGATCAAGGGGTTTCAAACATAATTGTAAAGTGTTAAATCAAGTTGCACTTGTTTTAAAATATCTCATTTACATTCTAAAAGTGATCATAATATTTTTCATTTATCATAGAATCATTTCTTTCTTTAGATCAAATTACTTGGTGTATCTTCCACATATTGAAAATGGGCTTAAAATGAATCTTTCACATTTGGATGTGGACTTAAAATGAAAAAGTGTCTTTTAATCCCCAATATTTCCTTACGTATACTCTCTTGCATTGTAGTAGTGAACTTGAGTACAACAAAAATAAGGGATCTTGCTTTTTCTTTTTAGGGGGGCTTCCTAGAGAAGTGATCACTCTAGGGGATTACCTCAACTCCTATGTTTTGGAGTGTAAATAGTGAGGGTGAATCAAAAGACACACCTCTTAGAAGTAGAATCTTATTATTTTGGGCTAATCCTCTAAGAACTTTATACCTTAGAGATGTGAAGGTGGAGAGTGGGTTACCCTCTCCTCCTAGTTGTTTGGCATTATTCTCTTTCATTTCATGGATTTAGGCCTCAACATACCCATGTGGTGTATAGAGGATACCCCTAGTTAAACTTGTAATGCCTATAGTTGAAACTTTTGCCCATTATTTCTTATGTATTCAAGAATTGATTCTCCCACTTGACTAGGCTTGTTGGTGTGTTTTATGTGATCACCTTCCCCACTTGAAACCAAAAGGGGGCACATCTTCCAAATGGAGTCATAGGATCTCGTCTTTTACATTTCTTTCTTGTGAGTTTTCATATTTAATAAAAAAAACAAAAAAACAAATGGAGCCATAGGATCTCATCTTTTACATTTATTTCTTGTGAGTTTTCATATTTAATAAAAAATTAAAAAAACCCCAAAAAATTTAAATATATCAAAAAAATATTTTGCCTAAACTTGTCCCAAAAATATCATCGAACCTATTATTCACAAAAGAACACCATCCCTATTCCACAAACACAAATAGAGATATTAGATCTAAAATTACAAATATTGGAACAACAACTTGAAAACATAAAAAATACACAACCAAAACCTCCACATCACCAATAAACTTACAATTCATAGATTCTTTCTACCAACAACCCAACATACGACCTCCCATCTCACAAAAAACACCTTTTCGACAAAAACACATTAACTAACCTTACCCCCACATCCATCCCCATGACAACTCCTCAAGCCCACTCACATATTTCTCCAAATAATAAATTCATAAAACCTTTCTAGCAAACATTGACAAGAGACAAGGATAAAAATACACAAATCTTGGAGAACTTATAAAATCAGTCTTGAAGAAAATTGTTTTCTCCAATCTTATTACACTTATCGAGGTTAGAGCATTTGAACCTATAGTCAAACCCTCATGGTGGAATGATAATGATTTTTGTGAATATCATAGGAACGAAGAACATGAGAAAACTTCTAATTGCTCAGGATTTTAAAACCTCATTTAGGACCTTATTAATCAAGGTGACATTATTATTGAAGAACATATTAATAATTCACCTAATGAGAAATTAGGCATGTGTCAAGATAATTTTTCCAATCATGATCAAAATCATCTACCTATATCTAGCAATAGCTCATCCCAAAACAAATCCTCCATCTATCCCACCATTATCTCATCCCCTAAAGTTTTAGAACAAGAATCCCCACCATCTCTATAAAACAATCAATCTAATGATGATACCTTTCAGTTTTTCCCCCAAGGGCTATCCACTATAGAAATCCAGGCTAATCCACTTTTTTATACCAATTCCTCCCATGAGTAAAAAATCCTAGAATCAATTCTACCATATGCTCCACTTCCAATCAAAGCCACTTTAGAGAGTCCCATTCAAAATCCATCCCCATTATGTGAAAACATTGAATCCTTCCAAGAATCCCCAATACATATCCAAACTCATACCCCATATCTAGAGGATAATTCAAAGTACGAAGAGACAAGTCCTAAAATGAATCAAGATCAAGATCCTAAAGCTTTCCTATTGCATCCAATTGTTGACCAAGACCCCATCTCCCTAGAATCTCATGATGATCCCACCATACATTTTCATTCCATCCATGATGATCCCCCTGTATCTGAGAAAGAGAGTATGCTTCCAAGTCCCATTCATAATCCACTTCCTAAGCAAGATCACAATGTCCCCTCCTTCCTTTCTAATGATCCTAGTCAAAATCAAAAGCAAATTACCCTTTCCAATCCATCCAATTCTTCTCCATGTCAAGATCAAATTATCCCTTCATCTCCTTGTCATGATCCTTCATATCCTCCTCAAGAACCACAAGATTGAGGAGGGGGGGGGAGTTGAATTAGTCCAAACCTCAAAATATTCTACTTTTTATCTTTTAAACTGTAAACCACAATTAACTTATTACTGCAATTATGAAACATGAAAGCACAAAACACAATAAACACATGAACACCATATTTATGTGGAAAACCCTAAATAGGGAAAAACCATGGTGAGAATCACACTCATAATATCAATCAGTCATTACAATGTTTTAGGCTCAAGGACAAGGAGCTCATTGTCCCTGATAGGACTTGCAAGACTAAGGCACACAAACCTAGGACAAGATACAAAGGACTACACAAACTGCCAAAAGGAATACACCTTCTTCTGATAGGTTTAAAGGATCAATAAATTGAAATGACCAAGATCTCTTGATCATAAAATTTTGCTTGAACCACTGTATCCGGCAACCAATATCAAGGAAAACACATTTGACATCAATCATTGTCTCAAAGCTCTTCACAAACTGACTTTCACACTTTTTCTACACCAAATTTGCGTGTTCATCATTCACATCCACTTCACATCAATTCACAAACATCCAATGTTACTTAACTCATACAACTACATATCTATATATACAAGATCTTTCATTGAAACTCTCAACTAGTTTTTATAAAATTCATAGCCTATTCATGGGTCTGGACAAAAATTGGACACTTATCTTTCAATAAGCCCCATCATAGAGGAAAATACCATCAAATTTGTGGTGCTCCATTTGATGGGAAAAAAATGTCATGGAGATTAGGGTGATAATGGTCCATTGGGAGATAAAAGCAATAATTTGTGCATTTCCAAAGCAACATAGTAAAATTCAAGGAGACTTGTGAATTAATTTTCTTACCAAAGAAGAATTGTTTCCCATTTCTATTTTTTTAGGTCGAAAATGTTTTCTTAAATGAAATGAACAATCTAAAATAGAAAATCTAAGAATGAAAATGCTCTTCAGTTTGACAAGAAGAAAAAAGGATATTTTACGACTCAGAAAAAAGGAAACGATTTGTAGAGAGATAAGAATATCAAGATTTGGTCAAGAACAGGAATAGTTATTGTAGCAATATTAAAATCACAACCAGATTATTATCTAGGGTCGATTTATTTTACTCCATCTTGCAAAGTAGTGAATAGTCAAATTGGTTAAAAGATGTTTTCACATAAGTAAATATATTTGATTTCAAGATAATTATACTAATACTAAAATTGGATTCTAATGAAAACCTCTTTAGTCTACTCATCTAAACTAAAACTCAATTTGAGAGGTGTCAAAATAAAGTTATGGTTGTTTGTATATATATCTTAGTCACAATTTACCTATCCAAGAATAGTTTGAACTAAAAACAATTTTGAGAAGATGAGTGATGAGTGTTTGTTGATTCCAAAAATATTTTAATATATATCTTTATTTTTGTTTTAAACGATGAGTGATGAGTGATGAGTGTTTGTTGATTTATACATGTTCTATTTAAACGATGTTTATTTTAAAAATATCATGTTTACAATTAACATTATTATCTTAACATGTAAATGGTTGTCAATTAAGTTTTAAATGTAAGTGTTTTTGTTAACATACTCACATTATCATACTCATGCCATCACTCCATCCTTTGTTGCAATTGCAGAATGCCTCTTGACATCAATAATTACTTGTCTTATTTAATTTTTCTTAGTGATAAATATAATTTGAATTAATAAAAATTGAGTTAATATTTAATCTATCTTTTTATTTTGGTTTATAATAAGATATTATTTCTTTAAATGTGTTAGGTACGTTTTTTCCAATCTATATGTAGTAAATTAATTTATATAAATCTAAAATTAAAAGATTTGGTGTTGCTTATTTTGTTCACTATTTATGCTAAGTGCACAAATATGTGATCTTTCATAAATTCAAAGTCTAGTTATTTTTTATAAACTCTCTCTCTCTCTCTCTCTCTCTCTCTCTCTCTCTCTCTCTCTCTCTCTCTCTCTCTCTTCATCTCCTTCTCATTCCTCTCTCTATCTCTTTCTATGCATATCTTTCTCAATCTCTATTTCATTATCTCTTTGTATGTCTCTATATCTTGTTATCACTTTCTCTACCCTCTTTAATCTCTCCAAATCACCCTCTATTTATATCTCTCCATCTCCCTCTCTATATGTTGAGTTATCTCTTAGTTTGTCCCCCTTCTTCTCTTCTCTCCCTCTTTACCAATCTCTCCCCATGTCTTCCATTTCCTCTCCCTCATTTACCTATTTTTATATCTCTCTATCTTCCTCCCCCCCCCACCCCCCACCACCGCCCTCTCTCTCTCTCTCCAAATTTATTCCATATCTCCCTCTATCTTTGTCTAATTATCTCTCCATCTCTATCTTCTCCTATATGTCTCCCTATATCTATCTATCTCAAGATATCACTTCCTACCTTTGTATTTATCTTTCTATTACCCCCTCTCATTCTCTCCCTCTCTAATTAAAAAATTATGGTTTTATAATTTTTCACAACATTTTGAGAAGTTCAATCTAATATTTATATAATATACATAATTCAATTAAATTAATTAATAATAACTATACAAGGGTAAGTATTTTGTATATAATAAATGCTGACAACAAAAAAATAATTATATTTAATTTTGCAATCAAAGAATAAATATGATTTATATAACATTGAAATTACATATATTAATTAGTTTTATTTATAGCTTATGTTCCTATACATAGAGTTCAATTGTCATCAAAATTTCAAGTTTCAAAATGAAATGGTACAATATGAATAGTATATTGTTAAAATTTTTTTAGGTATGATGACTTACAATGCATATTCATATATCTACTTTCTTATTGTAATATTAGAAAAAATAAGGGTCCCCAATTTGACAAGAATTAGGGGTGTGTTATAATCCTAAACAACAAAGAGTTTGTTGTAAGAGGGTTGAAGTATGAAACTTCCTTAACTCCAAGTTAGACCCATTTGTCAATTTCATAGTATTTGAAAATTCAAAGAAGACACATAGATGTAGAAATCCTAAACTATAATACTTGTTGATGGAATGTTGATGTGTTTTTTATTAAGATAAACAGGTTTTATAGGGACCTGAAACCCAAATCCAACAAAAAATAAAACACAGTAATCAAAGTCTAACCAGCCGCTAACTAGCTACAGAAATACTGGATTCTCCCCAAAACAAAAAACCACAAAAAATAGACCTAAACAAGACGCAACATCATAAAAAACTAGGATAGAGCTTTCATAAGCTCAACATTTTTCTGGATCTCTTTATTATTAATCTCCTGAAGTTCCTCCATAATAGACCTTGAACTACTAGTTACCTGATGTTTGCTCCTGGTCTTGGTACACGGTCTTGTGGATGCCTGCACCTCCTGGTTCATCTTAGTTAGGTTGACATCTGGGGGTGTCTTTGCTTTGGCCTTCTCCTCCTTCTGCAAAGCAATTTCCTCATTGACTCTCTTAAGACTCTCGACACTATAGTGCATGGATTCATTGCTAACCTCCACCAAACCCTTCAGTTTACTCTTTAGTTTCTATATCTCTTTCTCCAGCCTGTCAATTTTTGCCTCATGCTCAGTCTTCATGATCTTGATATCTTTCACAATTTGCTGAGATAACTTCAAGAGTTCATTGGTCCTATTTGGAGCATGAATCTCAATGAAAGTGGCAATGAGTTATTTAATCCCCTATTTCTGAACATTGATTTCTCCAAAAAACCATCGGAAACACTTTTCTTGATACATTACCGATTTCCCCAGAAGCATATCAACATCCTTTTCATCATCTTTGGTCTCATTGGGGTCCACATTGATGATGATGACAAGTTTTATTTCCTTATCCTCCTTGTCAAGATTAACCTCCTTATTTCCAGTCTTTTGTTTCTTTAGATTTTGTGGGCCCAAAAAGTGGGTCTGCAAAACAGGGGTTTTCTTTTTAGCAGTCCATCTAGGAGAGTTTTTTCTGCTCCTGCTAGTACTAGGAGTAGTCTTTTTCATGGGACCCTCATCCTTCAAGGGTTTATAATCTGAATCGTTCGACACCTAGACATCATTCCAGTCCATAGCTTTCTCGCCCTCTACATCATTAAATTTCGTATCTGATACATCATGCACCTCTTGGCTGGCTAAAGACTTGGTGTTTTGTAGATCAGGGGAGGGTTTGACCTCATGGGCCTTCGCAAACTCCATGATTAGGATAATTAAACCCTCATGTAGAATTTGGTTATCCTCAATCTTACCATGCTTATGAAAAGATAACTCCAGGAAAGATAACAAGTAAAACGAAATAGAAATTATTTTGTCATGTCTGAAATGGTTTAGAATAGTGAAATGGTAACATAAAATACTAGCAAAGTGATCATTGAGGGTAATGCACCTCATAATGAATTCCACCATGTCCGCCTTGAGACTTTGAAGGTCCAGTCAGTTATAGCTGCCTTCCAGGTTCTTCTTAACTCTCCTCCTTTCACTTTGTTTATTGTAGAAAAAATAAAGGGCTTATTCTAAGTTCTTCCTTTCCATGAAGAATTTTATGCCCTCCATACTAAGCCCATAAATCTCGGCAATGAAAGGTTCATCGATTCTGAATTCTGCCCCATACACAAACAACACCCCATTATCCCAATTACTCACAAATAAATATGTGAGCTGATGATTTTGTCCATGAAGTTTCCAAACAAAGGGCTTCATTCTCCCATCCACAATTTCCCTCCAGACCTCCTCATTCTTTTCCCAAAGCTCACATGAGGACGACTCCATTATGTTTTTGTACTGCTTCTGCGATTTTTTCAGACAACACCAAAATCAAACTTCAGACTGATGCAAAACAAACAAAGCCACAGGAACTATCTGGAAACTCGCCTTCACTCTTTTCTATGAAAAAACCTACACATGTGAGTTGTCATCATTAATGTTCGAGAGATGAAATATTTTCGACATCCTTCCTCGCCAACTCACACAACTAGAATGGAAAGGAATCTCCATCCTACCACCACTTTTCATCATCTCTAACCACACCTAGATTAGCCATGTGGTCAACTGGCCTATTACCCTCCCTCAAAACATGTGATATTTTAATATCCTCAAATTTGTTCATCATTTCAAAGCACTCCTACATTAAATGGTTAATTGTCCACATAGGTGGAGATTTTTTGTTTAGACAATTTATTTTATTTAACGAATTACTCTCCTACCACACCTTCTTAAATCCCCATGACTTACCATTCTCAGCCCAATGTAGGTTGCATTTCCCTCAGCAAAATGGTTTATCTGGGTGCCATGGAATTTTGATGTGTTATTATATAGTTAACTACTATTTTTTATCCAAAATGATTTTTGATTTCTCTATATCTTTTGTTTGATGATCAATTAATGTCTTAAAAATTATCTTGAAATAATATGCCATCTTCAAGGTATTAAAGTTAAATTTTATGGAACGCAAGATAATGAAAATGACCCAATTTGGTGGAGATATGAAACTTTTCAAACTCTATATTAGACCCCTAAATCAATTTTACAATATTTGGAGACACCTAGATGTCTAGAATGCTTGAAGTTTTGTATTTATTGATGAAATAGAAATGCAATGCTATGCACTTTGTTAAAATAGATAACATTGGTCGGATGAACCAAATGCCTAATTGACCTTACAACCCTAGATATTTGTCTTGTATTTATTCATAAATCTATCCTTCTTATTTTGATCACATATAGATAGATATTTTTCTATGTAACTATTTATTTATTGATTGATTAATATCATGATTAATATTATAATCAATATTATGAATAATTAGTAACAACCTTGCATTACTAATTATTCATAATATTAATTATATAATTTCATTTTTGACTTTCCCGATTACCATAAATGGTCATATTTCACTATCCGTTTGGTTGACCGATCATGTGTTATAAGAACCCAACGAGATTATCATGGGTTAAACATTAGTTGATGGTTGTCGACGTGACTCCACATAGGAGTCACGACTCCTTGAGGAATCATGTCAGTTCCACAAGGAGTCGTGATTCCTTTGTGGATTGACCATTGTGTATAAATGATATGTCGTCAATAGAAGCAAAACTTAGATATATATACATTGCAGATCGACTTTCCATCACAGTTGAAAATAGAGACCACCGCGGAGGTGATAATACTTGTATGCGAATTACGTACAACCATGGAGGTGATAATACTTGTATGTGAATTACGTACAACCGTGGAGATGATAATACTTGTATCTGAATTACAGTTTACACTATAATCTGCAGCAACTCAGATTAAATACAAAGTTGTTGATAACGAGTACTATCGGTATCGCGAGGAAAGACAAATAGCAGTTGATATTATTGTGACAACAGATAGTAGTCAATATTGTTGTGATAGCATACAACAACGATCTGCAATACTATAAGTTGTTATATTATTCAGAATATTGTGTGATCTTCATAATTATAATTTAAAATTACCTATAGATAAATCCGATTCACTTCAACATGGTATGAGAGCCAGCATAAGAAAAAGATCAGATCGGATTTATATAGGTGAGACTACGCTCTATATATTCTCAAATTCTTCAACTCCCTTCTTCGATTCAAAATGGTGAATGGTGTTAGATTTGAGGATCAAGTTGAAGGGGCTTCCAACTTTGTATCTTGGAAGTTTAGGATCGTGCTTGCCTTAAGTGAAAATGAATTAGACGAATTTGTGAAGAAAGCCATACCGGAACCAAAAGAAGAAGATGAAAAGATTCAATGGATGAGAAAGATAAATAAAGCCTTGAAGATGTTAGTTGACTCAGTGAAAGATCATATTGTGCCAATTATCTCCAAGATGGAGACTACCTATGGCATGTTCAAATCATTAGAGAACATGTATGAAATAAACAACACAAGCCGAGCTCTTGCTCTTAAGAAACAACTCCATCATGTCAAAATGATAAAAGGTGAATTCATCACCTCATACTTCATGAGGATTACTGAATTGAAAGATCAACTCTCTACTATAGGTCACACAATAGAAAACAAAGAGTTAAACATGCTGGCACTAAATGGTCTCCCCCCCTCATGAGAGGCATTTATTCAAGGGATAAGTACAAGATCAAAACTTCCTAAGTTTGATTGATTAAAGCAAGATTGCATTCAAGAAGAGTTTAGATTGGCAATAAGAGGCATTGACCAAGCTCTATAAATGAAGGTATTCATGTTCTTGCTGCGCACTCCTCAAAGAAGAAGGGTAAGAAAGGACAATCCAAAAGAAAGAAAGATGAAGAATCAAATGGTGCTCTTACACACAAAATAAGGAAGGACATTTTAGAAATCCAATGCTTTAGATGTGATAAATATGGTCACTATGCGATGCAATGTCCAACTAGGACTATGCCTCAAGCTTTCATTGCGGATGTTGGTGAAACTCTTCCACAAAAGGATTCAGATGGATTCATATTCTGACTTGAAAGAGATAAAAAAAAATTCATGGTTGAATAATGTACATGAATTCCATATCTAGTTATTATTTCATGCAATTACATTATGCATTTCTTTTGTGAATCAACATTGTCAACATATGTCTGTTTATGACAATGGTGCAGGAGCACCTAAGGATGAGCAAATACCCTTTTCAATTTTGGCATAAGGACTGGTTCAAGCCCATTAGGTTGTTTATAGGGAGCTTATAGTGCATTATTTTTTTTACTTCTTTGTGAAAGTTTGTGTTTCGGCAAGACTTGCCCCGATGACACCGCCAGCGTATGGAGTGCTACCATCGGCTATCGAAATAACCGGTTTTACCCTACCCCGATGCCCGATGAGTATGCATTAGACCGGAATGGATCCATTGGATATCGGTGTGAGTGTTTTCTACCTACCCCGATAACCCAATGAAGTCGCCAGTGGTTGGAGAGAGTTAAAGTGGAACCATTGGCTATCAGTGGGAGTGTTTTCCACCTACCCCGATAACCCAATGAGGCCGCTAGCAGATTGGAGCAAGTGGAGTGAGTTCAGAGTGGAGCCATTGGGTATCGGCAAGACTAGTTTTCATGTCACCCAATGACTTGATAGGAAGGCATACGGTTTGGAGCAATCAGCTATTGGTATAACATTTTGGGAGCAAAATCGATAACCCGATGGGAAGGCATAATGTGTGGAGTGCACCATTAGCTATCGGTACAACATGTTTAGAGCTACACCAATGACCCAATGGGAAAGCATGTTGTTTGGAGCACGCATTCGGCTATCAACACAACATGTTTGGGAGCTACACCGAAGACCCGATGGAACAAAATATTGTTGGGAGCGCACCATCGGATATCAACGGGAGTGCTTTGATGCTATGCCAATAACCTGATAAGAAGGTCCATGAGTTGTAAACTGTCATCGGTCATCAGAGAAAATGTTTTGATGCTATCCCGAGGACCCGATGGAAATAGAAAGTCAGTTACAGTCAAAAACCGAATTGTGTCGAGTTGAATCTCGTCTGTTAGGGATGATTCAAGACATGACCAGGAGGCTATAAAAGACCCAATGGACATTCTGTAATGAGGTTGGATTGGGATGGTCGGATGTGTGATTCCACAAGAACAAACTTCTTTTGAATAACAATTGAAAGATCATTTTCTGGTTTCTTTTCTCAGAGTTTAGTTTCTGCTATAAATATAGTTTAAATCATTAAGTGATAATGCAAATAGAGTAGATGTTACTTTTCGGTGTTTTGTGAGTTCCAATTTTGAAGTCATGCCAAGATTGGCTCTGTAATTAAAGTTGTCTTTCTGTTCTTGTTTTATTGTTGGTGACAAGTAGTTATAACAAGGCTTTGTCTTGATTCTCCATCGTGGGATCCACATGACCATTGGAGGTTGTCAAGAAGAGCCAGCCAT
Source organism: Cryptomeria japonica (assembly GCF_030272615.1). NCBI lineage: Eukaryota > Viridiplantae > Streptophyta > Pinopsida > Cupressales > Cupressaceae > Cryptomeria > Cryptomeria japonica. Next base: position 575,442,594 of record NC_081410.1, read on the forward strand.
CTACAATAGAGTTCTATATGTAGTAGACCAGGGAATGGCATCAGTTGTTTCAACAGATTGGCCCTAGGCGAGCTTGATGATAACCCAGCTAGGTATTAGTGACCAAGAGGAATCACTTGCAGGGTAGATTAGAGTCTAGGTTGTTAGCCTTAGACCAGGGGAAGATGGGATCAAAGGAAGAGAAGATCCAAACATGAGGAGAAAAAAAACTTAGGAGAAGGTGTAGGGATAATCAACAGTAGAGAAAACCCTGCAAGGTGTGTGGTTAGATTCAGTGGATTAGTGTGTCGGTGGATTTACGAAAGTGAATTTACAAAGAGTAGAGTAGAAAAACCTTGTTAGTGAGGACCTAGAGTGGATTAGGGGAATAGAGAGGAGCATTCCCGGGTTAGGCTAGGAAAAAGGCCTTGGAGTGAGTCAAGCTGACTCAAGCAATCTAGGGTCTCCCTATCAGACAAGCTGCAGCTAGATATCTTATTTACTATGAGAAACTTGTCCCTTACATACAGGACATCTTTAGAACCACAGGTTGTTGATTTTTTAGTGGAGATTTTGAGATTTTAAATTTCCATTTTTTTATATTTACCTGCTAAAGTACATTAGTCTATTGGAGGTAATTATTGAGGCATTCATACAAGGGATGATGACATCTAGGGTTACAAAGAAAAGTTGAGACAAGAGGGCTCTCCAAGTGAGAGGGAGCATACTACTAGGGGATTTTGTTCTAAATCTCAGGACTGTCATATTGATGTCTAGGGCTCGATCTTATGACTATAGTTCCATTGTGATTTTGGATCTTTCACTTTCAGACATATGAGGATCATACTAGAAAATGAGAGTCTCTTGAAGCAAGACATCTTCTATTATTGGGTCCATGTGAGAAATGGATGCTTCCATGATGAAGGGAGAAACTAAGAAGATATGCTTCGATTGATATCCGAGAATCTTGGTCATATTGATTCAGAGGGAGTAGACTATGTCGAGATGATTCCTTTAGTGATCAATCAAAAGATTATGATTCATGGGATGGAGTCCCATGTAGACTGAAAGGCCCTTTATGCTGACTCCTAAGTCATGATATTTCTGGATAGATGAATACTTGATGAGCTTGGAATACACCAAGAGTGATGCAGACTCCAACCTTGTATTTCATGAAAAGCATGTGGAGATCAAGTGGAAAGGTATGTTATTTGGTTAAGAAATATTAGTACTAATAAATTGACGCTAAACATTCTCACCAAGCTTCTGTATAGAATAAAGTTTGTGTACTTTCGAGATAAGCTTGGTATGGTGGAAAATGCAGCCCTAGTTGAGATTGAGTCTCAACATCATTGATTTGGTTGTATTGTTTGTTATTGTGAGATTTTGCCAAGATCTAGAGGCAATGGAAAGCACAAATAAGAGAGACAAAATAAATGATAGGAATAAACTGTATTCTATCAAGATGCAAAAGATGATCAACTAGATCATTACAAGATGTTGATTGATTGCTCGTACAAACAATGTAGATGAGCCTGCTTATATAGGCAAGGCTATATGGATATGTTAGCACACAAACATGACATGTGGCTCAATAAGAAACAAGGGTAGGTAGGAAATAGGTGTGGTAGGTAGCAGAAACAATTAAATATTCCACATGAGGTGGATCACCCACCGAAGGTGGAATTATCACTCCACAATAAGTGGATATGATAAAGTAGTAACAAGATCAACACCATAAAAGGTGTAGATTCTCTTACACACAATATCCCAATGTGGCACAAACACCCAAAGTGTCTCATACCCAAACTACTATGAAATGCATGTACCTAAGTAAACTTAAGTAAAGTGTAATAATATCCAAGATGAATAATTATTTACACCAACACCCCCCCTTAAGTGCAACTTAGGGGAATGCACTAAAGTCTACAATGCAACTAAGCAATGTAAGATGGGTCCCAACTACTAGGCCATGTTAGATACCCATGTACAAATGCAAATGCAATCTCCCATAAACGGAGAAACGGAGAAAAACCCAATGGGAAAAAACCCTCCCCCAAAATAGAGATGATGAAAGCACACAATGCTCTCAATAATGAATGAGAAGAACAAAAAAAATGTCCCCCCATAAGAGAGTAGAAGTGACCATGAAGCCCTCCCTCAATGTCGAATCTCCTACAAGGATGGTCCAATGATGATGACCAAAATACCTCCCCATAAGGAAGAAAGAGAGCCAATGCTGCACCAATTATGTCAAAGTATGACAAAATTAAGTACCAAGTCGATGACGATGAATCACTTGCTACAACAAAATGAAGATCAGGCATGGAGACAACCTGCTTTGAGCATCACCTGGATACTCGTAAATGGCATAAGCACATACAATCAAAGTCTCACAGGAGCCATGCACAAATGTGTACAATCTAAGTCTCAATTGGAGCCATGCAGCAAGTCTCATAAGATATTCCTAATCTACGTGTACAAGAGGATTACATGAAATAGTCAACAATGACAAGATACAAAGAGGTGTGACACTTTATGATAGTGCGAGTACAACATTGCTCAAGCAAGAGCATACAACATGATAGTGCAAATATGGAAACATGAAAAATGATGCCATGAAGAAGCCCTGTAGAATACTGTAGAAAAAGATGCATCCGATTGGGATGAGCCAAGAGATATAAAGGAGCAAATCAACCTGCGCCCTCACCCCCCCCGCCTCCCCCCCCCGACCCTTGACTATTGGTTGGAAGCACTGCAAGACATGTGTGAAGTGACAAGAAAAAAAGTGTTCCCAATTTGACTTATTAAATGATGTTTGTGTCTTTAAAAGATTTAAAAAAATCTAAGAAAAACAATTTATTATGCCCCCCCCAAAAAAACTCTATTAAAAAATAAAGAAATTAAAAAAAAAAGAAGACGATAGCCATTTTAAAAAAACAAATTGAAAAAAAAAAAAAACTTTAATAAAAATTTATTAAAGATTAAAAAACTTTCATTTTTTGTTATTAAAAAAAAAAGAAAAAGTTTTTTTTTTTTTTTAAATTTATTAAAAAAACAAGGAAGGCCCCCTGCGGGCAGACTGCCACCCCCCCTCTCCCCCCCCCCCCCCCCCCCCAATTTTTCTTCACCCAACAAAAAACGAAAAATAAACAAAACAACGCCCCCCTTATAAAAATTAATTTTTTTTTAATTTCTGAAAATAATTAAAAACGGAAAAAAAAAATAATATTTTCAGACCTATACCTGCAAGTCCGTACGACGGGCCAAGAGGGGAGATTTTTCCAACGCGGGTTAAAGAAGGATGATTTCGACAAATTGACAGTTGATCTTGGGGTTTTTGGGCATTCTGAGCGCAATGGTGATGACAGATTTGACCAAAAATGCTCCAAAATTGCAAATCGGTGTCGGGACAAGTCACCACCCTTCGCCTTCAAACGGCTCTAGATTTGGCCTCAGATGTCGGATTTGGATGAAATAAAAAGAGATTCTTAATTTCTTGAACCTCCTCAATCCAATGATGACATCAGCTCTGACCCAACAAGCTCCAATAATAACCTGCAATAGAAAGCTCCAAAATGCAAACCTCAAATTTCTCTCAATTGGCAAACCAATGGCACTCTAATGGCTCTGATACCATGTGAGATTTTGCCAAGATCTAGAGGCAATGGAAAGCACAAATAAGAGAGACAAAATAAATGATAGGAATAAACTGTATTCTATCAAGATGCAAAATATGATCAACTGGATCATTACAAGATGTTGATTGATTGTCCGTAAAAACAATGTAGATGAGCTTGCTTATATAGGCAAGGCTATATGGATATGTGAGCACACAAATATGACATGTGGCTCAATAAGAAACAAGGGTAGGTAGGAAATGGGTGTGGTAGGTAGGAGAAACAATAAAATATTCCACATGAGGTGGATTACCCACCGAAGGTGGAATTATCACTCCACAATAAGTGGATATGATAAAGTAGTAACAAGATCAACACCATAAAAGGTGGAAATTCTCCTACACACACTATCCCAATGTGGCAAAAATACCCAAGTGTCTCATACCCAAACTACTATGAAATGCGTGTACCTAAGTAAACTTAAGTAAAGTGTAATAATATCCAAGACAAATAATTATTTACACCAACAGTTATACTAATGCATTCTTTCTTATTATAAGATGTTTAAAGTGTAAACTCTTATTTATGCAACTTAATAATTTGATATGGTTCATGATTAATGCCATGTGTATGAATCCATGACAACATTGGTTCAGTGCTTGATGAGCCCCTATGAACATTATTGTGAGGTGAAGATCTCTCAATAATGAACACTTGTACATCTGATCATTATTGTAAGGTGACGATCTTACGATATTGATTGATCATACCATTATGATGGATATCATGGGACATGATATCTATGGACATGTCATAATGGTTTATATCTCTGCATTAATATCTATGGATATGCCATAATGGTGGATATCATGAGACGCGGTATCCATGGATATGCCATAATGGTGGATATTACATAGAGAGATACTCATGGTGGATTTCATGTGACGTGAAATCCGTCAACATGCCATGAAGTAATATCTTTAATTATACCATGATGGTGGATATCATGAGACGTGATATCCGTGAACAAGCAATAATGGTGGACATCATGTGACATGATATCTGTGGATATGCCATAACTCCCGATATCACAGTGAGGTGATATCTTTCTCTCACACAATAGATGAAGCTATTGTGTTCACAATGAGGTGATATTTCTCTCTTCTAGATGAATCTATTGTGATCATAATAAGGTGTTGTAGGATAGAAGATTATCCTCCCTTGCTAAGAGGGAGTGTTAAAATAGATAGCGTTGTTCGGATGAACCAAATGCTTAATTGGCCTTACGGCCTTAGACATTTGTCTTGTATTTATTCGTAAATCTATCCTTATGATTTTGATCACACATAAATAGATATTTATCTATGTAACTATTTATTTATTGATCGGTTAATATTATGATTAATATTATAATCAATATTATGAATAATTAGTAACAACCTTGTGTTACTAATTATTCATAATATTAATTATATTCTCATTTTTGACTTTCCCGATTATTGTAAATGGTCATATTTCACTATCCGTTTGGTTGACCGATCATGTGTTATAAGAACCTGACGAGATTATCGTGGGTTAAGCATTAGTTGATGGCTGACGACGTGACTCCACATAAGAGTCACGACTCCTTGAGGAATCGATCATTGTGTATAATTGATATTTTGTCGATAGAAGCAAAAGTTAGATATATATACATTGCAGATCGACTTTCCATAATAGTTGAAAATAGAGACAACTGTGGAGGTGATAATACTTGTATGTGAATTACGTACAACCGTGGAGGTGAGAATAGTTGTATGTGAATTACGTTCAGCTGTGGAGATGATAATACTTGTATCTGAATTACGGTTTACACTGTAATCTGCAACAACTCAGATTAAATACAAAGTTGTCGATAACAAGTTCAGTCGGTATCGTGAGGAAAGACAGATAACAGTCGATATTATTGTGACAACAGATAGCAGTCAATATTGTTGTGGTAGCATACAATGGCGATTTGCAATACTATAAGCTATTATATTATTCTAATATTGTGTGATCTTCATAATTATAATTTAAAATTACCTATAGATAAATCCGATTCAAAATAACATTTCTTATAATTTATAATGAGTACCAAGCTCTATGTTATCTTTTTCTCCTTGTTCAACTAGTGCCTTAGGACTTGTCTTTGTATATGACATATTAGGTGTTGATTGACTTGCAAATTAATAAGCATTAATACAATTTAGTACAAGACCTTAGAATAAGTGAAAACAAATCTAAATTTGATAGGCATTATCATAGATGTGATTAATCTATGTGATTATGTTTAGGGAAAGAATTATACCTACCATTTAATCGAGATTGAAACAATAATATGAATTATGATGAATTCAATTTCCCATGTCCAACAAGATTACGAGCTAATTAATATTCTAACATTGTTAACTTATGTGAAAAAAAAAATAAAGTTAAGTGATAAAATAACATGTTTTAAGAAAAGGTTCAAAATAAATTTATAAAATAAATGAAAAAATATAAAATATAATTTTTTTCTTTTCTACAATGTGATAATATGATAGTTCGTGAAACATTTTCTAGATAAGTTCAAACCAAACCCTTTATTTCTTTAATAAGTTGTGCTTAAAAATGACATGATGTGGTATGAACTCATATATTTTGAAAGAAAAAGATCATGTGTTTTGAGACGAGTTAGTGGGGGTTTCATTAAATTTTCAATAAGTAATGTAATGAAGTAAGAACAATGTTGAGAAAGTAGATCTAAGCCTCTCACTACCATTGTTGCTACTACTTCATTTTGGAGGATTATTTGTTTAGCATAAACAACAATACTTATGTTGTAACAAAAAATTATTGGATATAACTACAAGGTAGAAATATAGAATATTTATAAGTACAATTGACGATGATAACGAGAATAACAAGAGTCACATTGCATCAAATTCGTGCCAATATTGTGATTGTTTGTGTTAGTCTAAAGATTTAATTAGTGCTACTAAAGAATTGGTGTAAGGCTCAAAGAAGGATTTGTTTACTAATTTGTTAGAAATCACTACTTTTTTCAAATAGTCCGATGACTAAGAAATATATATAATTTTTAAGTTTTTAAATTTTGAGAATCAAAATCCCAAAAGATGATACACCAATAAAAGTATACAAATATGAAAAAAAATTAGAGTATAAATATAACCAAAATAATTTAGTATATTAAAAAACATAATCGAAAAATTCATATGTAGATAGTGAATGAATTGAAATTAACAAAATAATTGCAAATTGTTAAATTGTAGGTAGACATAAATTTTAAATTAAATTATTTTGCCACCATGTCATATCTATAGCACAATTCAAGTGTTGTCATTCAAACAATTAATAGGGTTAACAATCCAAGCACAAATTTTGAGTCATTACAACTTTTTTATAGAAGTTGAATGACAAATTAATTTTGAAATGACCATTTCTAAAAGCAACCAATAAAAAATATTAAATAAAGTTTAGATATGTCATATACAATAGTGATATGTCATTCAAGTCATAAATATGATTGAGATTTGATTGATGAATTAAATTCTTTAAGACATTACTTTTTTAGAAAAGAAAAAAATGATTTTTACTGTTTCTAATATAAATCAATAGAAAGACAAATAAATGACATTTTTACAATCAATTGAAATAAAAAATTAAATATAACTATAAGAATTTTGTTCAAATTTTTTGATTCTATGTTATGATTGATTAAATTATTGAAAGAAATTGAATGCAATGAATGCATGAGTATTCCTCCCTTGGCATGAACTAACAATAGATTAGAACAAATTAATCTTCAACAAGAAATCATACACAATAAAGAAATGTGATCAAACAATGATTTACATGATTACATTTCTTTCTTACCATCTTTTTGAAATAATATAAATTTATTATTGACAATCAAAATACAATCATTTATACAAAAAAATAGCCATAAAATACTTATAATTGATATTACTATTTACTTATTATAAATAATATAATACTTAAACTTTAAATAACATTGACATTTAGATAACAATTTAGAAATTCTAGCTAATACTAGCAATTGCAGTTTGGTGTGCAATGGGTACGCCGAATAGAAGATGGTGAAATAAAAGAATAATAATAAAAACATTATATGGTATAGTATAGGTCCTCTGGAATCAATAAAACAAGATTGTGATGTTACAATTTGTAATATATATAAAATTGAAAATATGATCAAATGGAAAAGCAAATTGGTAAAATGGAATAGTTTTTTTAGAAAGTTAGGCCATTTCAATGATTAATTGTATCAAGATAATTGTTTAATGAGTAAAATTATGTAGAATCAATTAAAACAAGATTGAGATGTTAGGATACATCAAGTCTTTAACCATGTAAAGATCATACATATGTAAAAACCTACCATAATTAACTCAACAAAATTGACCATTCATTTTTTTTTTGTGTTTAATTTAATCATTATGTTTGATTCAATTGCATACTCTAGGCATCCATCCATTTGGATTAGGCATTCATCCATCCGGGATGAGCATCTAACCATACGGGTTAGACATTTGTCCATACGGGACAAAAGATTTCATTTATCCAATATGGGATAGGCATCTACCCATACGAGGTAGGCATCTATCCAATCGGGATAGGCATCCACCCATGCAAGGTAGGCATCTATCCAATCGGGATAGGAGGTGCTCTAGTCAGAGACTTAGACTCATCGTGACCATTTGGGTCCTGAGCCACTCGCTAAGTACTACACTCTTCTAACAGAAGTGCATCGAGGTCGTCGTACTTAGGAGTAATTAAATAACATAATACAAGCTTGAATTCCGCCTGGAAATTGGCTTAAAGCCTCGGGAAGTCAAGCAAATCCATACAGGATTCCTTCCGAGTATGCATTGAATTACTTTTTCCAATTTAATTATCTTTATCTTTCAAAATAGGATTCTTACTCAATTATTCCTTTACCAAGTCTAGACCCCACCCACAAACGCCTAAGTACGAGGGACAACTTCGTCCCAAGACTGCCTACATACCCATTTCGGCACGGGATCAAGGCGTAAAGTATGTAGTTCTATTTTCTATTCTATAGTTTGATGTAAACTGATTAGTGGGTCGCAACCCTTTCTAGGGTCAATGTCCCAAATAGTTTCTTTGCGGTTGCTACCCACGATGGTAGCGCTTAAGGAAAGGCTCAAGACGGCCTTTTGCTTGTGGCCTAAAATAACTAGATCCTAATTCTTATCATAAGCGTCACCCATGATCAATTGCCAATTGACAACGATATCTCTTCAAAATTTAATTTCATAAAAGCATTTTTTTTTTTTACTTAACCAATCCCAAAGGGGGTTTACTATGGTTTAACTCAATGGATGTAAAATCATTTGAAAATTATCTTATTAGATTATCGATCCAAGGGGGATTACCCACCCCTTGGATTTTAGCTTCCAAGTGTCCCTTATTACTCCCCGACGATTTATAGGGACGATGCCACAGATGTCGTTGATGTAGCTTTATTAGGCGTTAAGTGCAGTAGTTCAACACGACGACATTACCCGTAAGCGTGACCCAAAGGCACCGTATATACCGAACACTACTAGGTTTTGGTTTCCATCTTCCTTTATTTAGTTTTCTAACTAAGAGCTATGGTAACATCATGCTTGAAGATAATCACGAAAAGAATGTACATAATAAGACCTTTTGAAGTCAATTATTTGAATAACTACTTTGATGGCAACCAAGTACCATTTGATAAAAAAAATACCATTCTTCTACAACTCAACTAATTAATATATAATGATATGATAAAGGCAATTATGAACTCATATGTTAAAACATGTAACTTGTATGAAGATAATGGGAAGGTAACTTGCTCATCAATGAATGTAATTTAACATATAATAGTGACAGTTACATACGAGATTTAAGTAATGTATACTTCGATCGTGAGAATATTTAAATTATAGAGTTACTAGTTCCAAATGAGTGATTAGCTTATACTTTTGGAAATTTTGGATCAAATCGTAATAATAAGACTTATTTGTTTTTAAGTGAGCCAAAATCACTGATCAAGTAGTCCAATAAATCCCTAAAGGGACAAAGACAATAATTTTTTATTTAAATCCTTTGCTAATTTATTAACTTAAAATTTAACTAAACAATTGTTAGCAATTAACAAAAAAAGTAACTAAAACAATCATTGATAATTAACTTAAAATTTAACTTAAAAATTTAATTAAAAATGATTATAAAAAAAATTAATTAACTTAAAATTTAATTAAAACAATTATTAAAATTTCAATTTTGAAATTTCAAAGTGTATAAAATATAAAAAAAGCGAAATTGTTTGTTTGCTAGTAAGTAGGGGGGGTGGGGACCACAGGTCCCATCACCCCCTGTGGTCTTGCATACGCAGAGCCGTAGGGATTGAGGGGACACCGCAGCCCCCCCCCACTCCCCTGTGGTTACAATGACCACTCCCTTCCCCATACGCCATGCAAAACTTTATAATTATTCTCTTTGACGGGGCCATTAATGCTTCGGCATTAATATATACTTTTTTTTTCCTTTAACATTCGAAATATATATATATATATATATATATATATATATATATATATATATATATATATAATTATTTAATGATATTTGTAAGACAATGGAGTATTTACTTATTTAATGATATACTTATAACTCATTCCAATAATTATATCATATAATCCTAAGGGTGCCACATAGACATCTACCCTTGTTTCAAACTCAAGAAATTGTACCTTTGCCCTCGGCAAACACTTAGTTACTTCCCTAGTTGCCTTATCCCCATATTGAACCATCCTTGATGACTCCATTTGATTAACTTTTAATGCATATTTGCTTACTAGTTCATGTGAGATGAAACATTCAGATGATCCAGTGTCAATTAGAATTGATATTGGTTGTTCAAATAGTGTACCTGTAGTTTCCACGGGAACATTCTGGTATCTTCCTCTTCGGTTCCTAACCATTGCATGAATCCTTTGTTGGGGCCCTTGTTGGGGTTGATTGGCCCTAATTTGTCCTTGCATCCTGGGGCACTCTCTAGAAAAATGGTTTCCCCCACACATGAAGCATCCACTTGGAGGACCCCTCCTACCTTGATTCTTAGGGGGATCATTCCTTGTTTCATTGGCCCTGGTTGGATAGGTTACCCTGTTCTGCTGGTCATTCCTGTTATAGTTGACTCTGTTGTTATTGCCCCTATTATTAGTATTATTATTTCCATTCCTCTGATTTTGATTAGGGGGTGGCCTTCTTTCGAAAGAATTATTCCTTTGACCTTTGTTGAAATTAGGGTTCCCATTGAATTCCTACTTCCTTTTAAATGAGTGGTTCCCATTATAGTTTCGCCCTGCTAGTGTTTGAATCTTCCTCTCTTGCCTTAGGGATTTTTCAAGTACTTCGTTCCTATTTTTGGGTCCATGCGTGTCCACCTCTGCCCCTATGTTGGTATTTAGCCCCAAAATGAACTTCCTTGCTTAGCCTTCTTCATCTTTTTGGTACATAGGTACATATTTAAGCAACTTGGCGAACTTATCCCAATATTGTTGAACAGATAGGGGCCCTTGATGTAGATTATGGAATTCTGTCACCTTCTCATCAAAGAACAATTGAGGGAGCCACCTATCTCGGAAGTGGTGAACAAATTGATCCCATGTGACCATATCCCTGTTATACCCATTTTGTTCCTCGGTGTTGGTCCACCAACTAGCTGCCTCCCCTGTGAGTTGATAGGAACCCCATAAAGCCTTGGTTGTTTCGCTAAAATCTCTTAGTTCAAAATACTTTTCCATTTCATTTAGCCAATTCTCAGCCCCTTCACCAATTTGCCTCCCATCGAACTTAGGAGGGGTGATTTTCTTTAAGTCCTTGGAGAGTTCCAATATGTTACTTTCCTTTCTATTACTCATCATATTTCCTTGATTGCTACCAGGGTTTCCATTTTCGGTACCACTTCTATTTTCAAAGTCATTCTGCCTTTCCCTAAGGTCCTGCATTGATTGTTCCAAGAAGTTGATTTTATCTCTTTGTTCGGTTAGAAGGTCAATTATAGCTTGGACCCCATCTTCATTATTTCTTAGATTGTGTCGATCCTCTTCATGGTCTTCCTCATGGTTTTCTTCATGGTTTTCCTCATGGTTTTCCTCATGGTTTTCCTCATGGTTTTCCTCATGGTTTTCTTCCCTTTGACTCGTACTACGTCTTCCATTACCCCTTCCTCTTCCTCTTCCTCTTCCTCTTCCTCTTCCTCTTGCCATTCTAGGTTTTACTTGGAAGTTAAATTATATAGTTAGTTCTTGATTTAGGATTTTTAAAATTTAATTTCTATCATTGTAAAACATTCCCTTAGTTGAATAAATTGAAGTGAGCACAAGGCCTAGATTTGAACCTTTGCTCTGATACCACATGTAATAACCTACCATAATTAACTCAACAAAATTGACCATTCTTTTTTTTTGTGTGTTTAATTTAATCATTATGTTTGATTCAATTGCATACTCTGGGCATCCATCCATTTGGATTAGGCATTCATCCATCCGGGATGAGCATCTAACCATACGGGTTAGGCATTTGTCCATACAGGACATAAGATTTCATCTATCCAATACTGGATAGGCATCTACCCATATGGGGTAGGCATCTATCCAATCGAGATAGGCATCCACCCATGCAGGGTAGGCATCTATCCAATCGAGATAGGAGGTGCTATGGTCAGAGACTTAGACTCATCGGGACCATTCGGGTCCTGAACCACTCGCTAAGTACTACACTCTTCTAACATAAGTGCACTGAGGTCGCCGTCCTTAGGAGTAATCAAATAACATAATACAAGCTTGAATTCCACCTCAAAATTTGGCTTAAAGCCTCGGGAAGTCAAGCAAATCCATACGGGATTCCTTCCGAGTATGCATTGAATTACTTTTTCCAATTTAATTATCTTTATCTTTCAAAATAGGATTCTTACTCAATTCTTCCTTTACCAAGTCTAGACCCCACCCACGAACGCCTGAGTACGAGGGACAACTCCATTTCAAGACTACCTACATACCCGTTTCGGCACGGGATCAAGGCGTAAAGTATGTAGTTCTATTTTCTATTCTATGGTTTGATGTAAACTGATTAGTGGGTACGCAACCCTTTCTAGGGTCAATGTCCCAAACAGTTTCTCTGCGGTTGCTACCCATGATGGTAGCGCTTAAGCAAAGGCTCAAGACGACCTTTTGCTTGTGGCCTAAAATAACTAGATCCTAATTCTTATCATAAGCGTCACCCATGATCAATTGCCAATCAACAACGATATCTCTTCAAAATTTAATTTCATAAAAGCATTTTTTTTTTACTTAACCAATCCTAAAGGGGGTTTACTATGGTTTAACTCAATGGATGTAAAATCATTTGAAAATTATCTTATTAGATTATCAATCCAAGGGGGATTACCCGCCCCTTGGATTTTAGCTTCCAAGTGTCCCTTATTACTCCTCGATGATTTATAGGGACGATGCCACAGACGTCGTTGATGTAGCTTTATTAGGCATTAAGTGTAGTAGTTCAACACGACGGCATTACCCATAAGCGTGACCCAGAGGCACCGTATATACCGAACGCTACTAGGTTTTGGTTTCCATCTTCCTTTAGTTAGTTTTCTAACTAAGAGCTATGGTAACATCATGCTTGAAGATAATCACGAAAAGAATGTACATAATAAGACCTTTTGAAGTCAATTATTTGAATAACTACTTTGATGGCAACCAAGTACCATTTGATAAAAAAAATACCATTCTTCTACAACTCAACTAATTAATATATAATGATATGATAAAGGCAATTATGAACCCATATATTAAAACATGTAACTTGTAAGAAGATAATGGGAAGGTAACTTGCTCATCAATGAATGCAATTTAACATATAATAGTGACATTTACATACAAGATTTAAGTAATGTATACTTCGATCGTGAGAATATTTAAATTATAGAGTTACTAGTTCCAAATGAGTGATTAGCTTATACTTTTAAAAATTTTGGATCAAATCGTAATAATAAGACTTATTTGTTTTTAAGTGAGCCAAAATTATTGATCAAGTAGTCCAATAAATCCCTAAAGGGACTGAGACAATAATTTTTTATTTAAATCCTTTGATAATTTATTAACTTAAAATTTAACTAAACAATTGTTAGCAATTAACAAAAAAAGTAACTAAAACAATCATTGATAATTAACTTAAAATTTAACTTAAAAATTTAATTAAAAATGATTATAAAAAAATTTAATTAACTTAAAATTTAATTAAAGCAATTATTAAAATTTCAATTTTGAAATTTCAAAGTGTATAAAAAAAAAAAAAAAAAGCGAAATTGTTTGTTTGCTAGTAAGTAGGGGGGTGGGGACCACGGGTTGCATCACCCCCTGCGGTCCTGCATACGCAGGGCCGTAGGGATTGAGGGGACATCGCGGGCCCCCCCCACTCCCCTGCGGTTACAATGACCGCTCCCTTCCCCGTACGCCATGCAAAACTTTATAATTATTCTCTTTGACCGTGCCATTAACGCTTCAGCATTAATATATACTTTTTTTTTTCCTTTAACATTCGAAATATATATATATATATATATATATACTTATAAAAATAAGAACATGAATAAGATAGGTAAACAATCAATTGTTTTAGATTGGTTTTCAGTAACCAAAAGGTTAATATTTTCCAGTATTCACAGGAGGATTGTTTAATCAACTAATATTTGTAGGGAGATCTTATTTCAACTCACAGGGAGGTTTATTTCTAGATTTCACAGGGGGATTGTTTATTTCCAGTATTCATAGGAGGATTTGTTTAATCAACTAATATTTACAGGGAGATCTTTGTTCAACTCATAGGGAGATTCAAAAATAATCACTGGGAGGTCTTTGTTCAACTCACAGGGAGATTCAAAAATAATCACAGGGATTTAAAATAATTACAGAGAGAAATTTAGAATAATCAAAAAGGAAATAATCGCAGTGAAATCTATCCTTTCTTTCAACTAATTTTCACAGAGAATTTATATAACCAGGTAATGAAATCAAATGAGAATGTCATAGATGAAATAATCACAGCGAAAATCTATCCTTTCATTTCAACTAATTTTTACAGAGAAATATATAACTAGATAATGGAATCAAATGAGAATATCATAGAGGAAATAATCACAGCAAAAATCTATTTAAAGGATGAGATTCAGATTTCTATTCGAAAAACCGAAGAGATGAATTTAGAGGGAGGAAATAAAGATGGATCTAATCTAGTTCTTCAACAAGAAATTGATCTAATTCTTATCAAGAAAAACAAATTGATCTAATTCCTATCAAGAAATTGAAATAATTGATCTAATTCTAATTCGCAGCAAGAACGAGATGCATGATTCAAAATAAAATAAAACTAAATAAAAAGAACCAGGGTGCTTGCAATTGATGTAGAATCCCCTATGAATCCTTCAATTAGCCTCCCTTGATCCTTCAAACTTGAAAGAAATCCTCCAAAGCAATCTTATCTATTTTCAAAAATGAAATATGACTACAAAAAGAATTTCTCTATGGACTAACCAACTCCCATCTTTGAAAACTTGCATATCATTTATAAGAAAAATCCCTCTATTCCACTATCTATAATTTTAATTTAAAAAAAAGAGATTCTTTCCCAATTTTGGACTTCATGCAAATTGATTAGACTTAGTGGGAGGAGTTACATGCAAGGTAGTGGAGAATCCTCTAGAAGCTTCTTATTCTTCCTACAACATGTGCCATAATTGGATGAGGAAAACTAAATAAGTAATTAAGAAAAATGTATATTTTCCATGTGTGTGTGTGAGTTTTATTATTCTATCCTTTTATAATATTCATTCAATCATTTAAGTAGCTTATCCAAAAAAAATATATAATAGAGTTTGTATTTTAAATCCAAAAGTGATAAAGGAGGGTTGTGACAACATATTTCCAACAACTGCAAGTGTTTGAAATAAATGATAGGTAGATTGATATGTTAGGCCCAAACCATTCTTTTGATGATTTCACACGTTACAAAACACAAAAAAAAAATTCAAATAGAGTTTTATAGAGCACAGTCCATATAAGGACAAACAGTATTGGTTTGAAAAAATGTGCGAACATGTTTTGTTTTAGTACAGGGACTTGTTTTTAACAATTTTGTAAATGATCCACTTATAAGAAATTTTGATGAAATAAAATAAAGGAAAATGAAGTTTGCAATGGAATGAAAACATGAATTTATTCTCTAATTTTAAAAATTCATGTAAGATTGTTGTTTGTTGTTTTCAAAAGCATGGGAAAGTTAGAAGATTCAATGTGATAAGGGGTTGAAGAGAAAAAACCTGGAGTTGTTGTACTTATATATGATCTGTTGAAGAGTTTGCATTTGACAATGTTGTTAGTCATTCCTCTTCTTGTTTTCGTCGAGCAACATATGGACTATGTTGTATATGTGAATATCTTTGGAACATGAATGTAGGGTGTATGCGAAGACTTGTAAGGTCATAGACCCTTGAAATTGCTATGAATGTGAGCCCTTGGTGATTAGTATTGCCGATGTCAATTGTTTCTCTTTGAAGTGTGAGGGCTTGTGCTTTGTGAATTGTTAAGGCCCATGCCATTTTTAGTGGTAGTTGACGGCAAAGACCACGACTAATTGGAACAAGAGGGATATTTTTTGGGATGTTGTGGTCCCAAATTGGGCCAATGTAATTTTTGAATTGAACAACAACAAATAAGGGAAGTTCAAGTGGTATTTCACCACCATTATATACAATTTCTTTGACTTGTCCAAGTGCACCATTGACAAGTCTTGTTTCCACCCACAAGTTTACAGATAACATAACTTCTTGGCCAATACATAAGGGGATCTTAGATTCAAGTTGTTCCTCATCTGGAATTGTGCATGTGAATCCCCTGAGCTGTTCTACAGTAGAAAGGGCAATAGGTTTTCCCATAGACAACAACATGCGTTTGTTATGTAATGATACCATTTCATTTGTTGCAAATAGGTGTGTGGATGATAAGAATATAGATTGCTCTACAGAAGAAAGCGTTGAATTTGACCGAGACATTAAAAGTTTCCAGTCTCCAATTGTACGTTCTGCATTTCGTAAATTGGAGAGAAGTGCACGAAAGGCAATTTGAGCAGGTTGCTCTCTAGTTTGGCGAAATATTTTTTTCAATTTTATAACTGTTATGAAGCTATGCCATAATGTCCCTCCATATGAAGTTGAAGTATACGTAGGTATGTCCTTGACAAGTGGTGGTTGGCCCAGGTCACCGAAGAGAATGATTGAGCGTCTTCCAAATTGGAGTTGGTTATGGGCAAGGAATGCCTCACGTAACCTAATATCAATGCGTTGTATTAACTTTGGACCAATGAAGCTCATTTCATCAATTATAATGTAGTGAATGAAGTACATGCTTTCTTGGAAGCTTGCCAATGTTTGTCCATGTAGAGGTACCATTTCTTTGATTGGAATTCAGAGTGGTGAATGAATTAGATGCTTGTATGTTGAATGTCGCAACTCCTGTTGGTGCAAGGAGCAATAATGGTGATTGTCTAGTTGGTGCTGATCTTGTGAGTGTTGACTTTATGCTTTTTATGAGGTGTGACTTTCATGTGCCTGTTGTAGACACCTAAAATTGTCATGTCTAATTAAATAAATATCTTTATTTATTTAATTATTTTAGCCTAATTCTTCTATTAATTAAATAAATCTTTGTTTATTTAATTAATTCATTTATCCTCTTCTAGCCTATTTCTCATTTAAATAAATACATTTATTTATTTAAATTATCCTTTTCTTAAATTAAATAAATACTTTTATTTATTTAATTGATCCCACTTCTTCTATTAATTAAATACATCTTTATTTATTTATTTAATTCATTAACCTTTTCTACCCATGACACATGTCATTCATCTCTTAATTCCTACACTACCTACCCTCTCATTATTTTCTTATTTCCTCCACCTACCCTCTAATCATAGCTGACCATTTATCTTTTACACCTCTCAATCTTATCCCTCCATTTCTTATAGTGTCTTCTATATAAGGAGATGCTTCCTTCATTATCAATCCCCGTTGACTACTTGACTACACTAGCATTCGAACTTTCATATGCAATCTAGCTATCAACCATATTTTTGTTCTTTGTTGAGCTCTTGTGCACACATAAAATCAGAGAGCAAATATATCAAGCAAGATCAATGGAGATAGGAAGAATGGAGATCCAAACCCTATTGGACATGTGATGGTATAATCTTTGTGATTTCATTTGATTTGCATTATCTTAGGTAATCTTCATATGTTATGGTGGATCTTTATTGATTGTTAGGCTAGGGTTTTATGGTTGAATCTATTTAGTCTTTCAATATTGTTGTTTCCACTTTTCACCATATACATTTTGGCACGCCCAGTGGGACTCTTGTCCCTTTTGCATTTAACATCTTTTGTTGCAGATTTTGTATTTTTGAAGTTGGAGATCTGACATTTCCTTCAACATTTCAACATTTCCACGTCTGCGCATTTTCAGATCGCGTTTTTTATTTTCTGTCGTGTCTGTGAACCACTTAATCACGCCTGTATTTCTGACAGTATTTTCATTTTCCAGATTGCAAGTTTTCATTACAGGCGCGTCTATGGGCAGTTTAATTGCGTCTGTGAGATATAATCACATTTGTGGTCATTTTAATCGCGTCTGTGTCTTGTAGATTTTTTGTTTTGCATTTTTTTGCAAAAACGTGTCTATGAGGTGTTAAAGCGCATCTGTGTTGGATAATCACGTCTGTGTAGGGTAAACAGCGTCTGTGTTCAGTTGTTTGCATTTCGGTTTTTTATCCAGTATTAGGGTTTTATTTCGTTATTCGAATTTCAGATCTGGTTTATTTTGAGCTAACATCTTCAGATCTAGCTAACGAAATTGGTGTAGCTTGTCTTGAAAGCAAAATCATTTTGTTGAAGGCCCCTATTTCACAGTCTTTTGGATCTAAAAATTTACCTAATTTGTGTGCTTGCAAGACGGGGTGATCATTTGAAACAATCCAAACTACTAACAAATCTTTGTTGCAGGATCTTGGCAAGGTTTTTTTGATCTTTATTGTGTGCCTTATTTTCATAGATTATCAAACACTTCAATTGGTGCACTAAAATTGAACTAGTGTCTTTTGTGTCTTGGGCAATGGGCTCTTTTTGTTTAATCTTTAGAGGGCCTATCTCCTCGTGTGTTCATTAGGACTACTAGTGAGGAGAGAATGACCCAAGTGGTAGTGAGGAAAAGCCATCCTCTTCCGAACCACTATAAACAACCGTATCCATGGTGAAAACTATGGATAATGTGTGTTGATTAGTTCATACCGACACTATGTCTCCCCATAAACCTGTTTGATCAAATTTATTTGATCAGTTATAGGGCGTAACCCCTACCAGCTGGGAGACTTCTGTATTTACAGAGCTGAAAGTGCCGCATGTATGGCCACACGAGCAGATGCCCTTACTAGCACCTTTTTGTTTTAGAAGCCAAAATCCTTCTAGTTGTTGGGGCAGGAGGTCGGACCTCTGAAGCAGCCCACACACATACGGTTCTTAGTAGAGATAAAAAGTTTGCCACGAGGAGTTTTCGTGGGGACTGATGCTTGGATCCCTTGAGAAGTGAGTGTCAAGGGTGGAGCCAGCGGGGTCAAGCATCTAAGTATCCGCTCTGAATAGCGTAGCCTCGGGAAAACCCCATGTGCGATAAAAAACTATTGTCCTGGCCAGCCATAAGAATTGTGCTTGTCTTAATTTGAACATTCAAACATTCAAGACCAAACATCAAAGCATTGTGTCTTTTGTGTCTTCAAGTGTATGCAAAACAATTTTACATCAAACAACACACTTTTCTTTGAGTCATTTTTGAGTCTAAACACTTGTAAACATTGAGTCCTCATCAACATTGTGTCCTTTTGTCATGAAAAATAGTCAAAAATGCAGATTGGATCACAACAAAACAACTTCATGAATTGGAAAAATTGCACTCAATTTTCAGAAACGCGTCTATGTTTGACAGAGTTGCATTTGTGTCATAGAAACACATCTGTGAAGGGTAGAAATGCGTCTGTGTTCTCTTGAGCAACATTCATTTACAAAATCCCAGAAATGCGTCTGTGTCTGATAGAACCACGTCTATGTCATTTAAGCGCGTCTGTGAAGTATACAGGCACGTCTGTGTTCAGAATTGAAAAACTCACAATCCAGCAAACAAGAGCAATCAGTTTCAGATTTCTTGAGCTTCCTAGGTTATCTGTTCGGGTTTTCATCTAGCATTTAGCCTATTTTTGGGTCTCACAAAGTCCATCATTGCTTTACATCTTGCATTACATTCACATTTGGCTAAATTTGAGTCAAAAGGTCACTTGCTTGTCCTCATCTTACTTTGTCAACACACTACATACAACAATATTTTGCTAAGTGGTCCCTCATCAAAGTCAATCACCTTTGGGTCTCATTTGGTCTTACTTAGAGTCAAGGTCAACTTACCTCATCAAGAGAAACTATCATCTCTTTGGAAGCCACACCTACTCTACTACATACATACTTGGTCTTACACTTTGGACATTGCAAGTAAACACTTCAGATTCATTTACATTCCATCCAACTCTTGGTCTTCCATACTCTTTCCATTTTCATCTAGTCTCACACATCTTGGTCAATACCTAGTTCATGGTTGAAACCCATTCCCAAAAATCTAGGAGAGAAGCTAAAGAGGCTCAAGAGTAAGTAAACATGAGTGCCTATGAGTATGACAATGATGTCTTTTTCAATTCTGATCATAACACATTACCTGACATGGATGCCTATAGAAACATTCCAAATGTTGAGAACATGGACACTATAAACAACAATGATACACACAATGACAATATGGACAACATTTCAGTACATTCAGCAGAAGTGGAAGACTCCATTATGGATCCCCATTTTAATCAATTGGTTGAGGAAATAATGAGGAGAGATAGATAATATTTTCTACAAGTGATGGCACAAAGTGGAGCCAAGATCCCTCATGATTTTGACATGTCTCAAATAATGGAAAATCGACCTTTGCAACAACCTCACCTCAACATGGATCAAAGGAAGCCTAATAGTGGAGGCAATAGAAGACCACATCTTGTGCCTGAATCACCATCATCTTTGTTTCAAAAACCTGAGGTCCCACATACACATGGTCAAACTTATGATACTCACCTTTGCAGACCATTATGGAAGTCTTATGCAGAAAAATATACTCAATCACATACCAATGCTAAGGACCAACCACCAAAGCAATTGGATATCCAAAGGCATGTTCAAAATTTGGACACAAGGAAACCCCACGTCAAATTTGGGGGCAACACATTAGAACAAACTCATGACATGCCTGTAGAGTATGGTATACATGGACAAAACAGATATTCCATTCCTCATCATGACTCTATACCAAGTGGTCCATATACACAACATCATTATAGACCTCCTCCATATGAACATGTGTATGATCAATACCATCCATATATGCAACATGCTCCTCCTCCACTCGGTGGTTCAGGCATGGGGTATGGTCCAAGAAGTCGGTCTCCGCCTAAGCAAAATTTGGAACAACAAATTAAAGACTTACAAAAGAAAATGGAGGACATAAATACACCGAAACCAACTTACACAATGAGAGACATATGTCCCTATCCATTTGACAAAATCATTCCAATGCCTCCATTTCCTACACACTTTGTGACACCTAAGTTTGATAAGTATAGAGGAAAAGGAGATCCTAAGGCACATATAAGACAGTTTTTCACAGCTTGCATTGAGGTAGCAGCAAAAGAGACATATTTGATGAGATTATTCCCACAGAGCTTAGATGATCAAGCTATGGAATGGTTCTCTCAACTCCCACTTGGAATTAAGTCATGGGGTGACTTAGCAGAGGCATTTATTCAATATTTCTCATACAACATAGAGACAGACATATTAGTCACTACTTTGTGCAACACCAAAGAAAGGATGGAGTATCTTTTTCATCATTTTTACAAAGATGGAGGAATCTGGCTAGCAGATGCTCTTGTGAAATTACACAAAAATAAATGGTAGAGATGTTCACCCAGAATGTGAACAAGGATATTGGCTATGACCTGAGAAAAGCTTGTTTGTCCACCTTCAAGGACGTCATTGAAAAGGGTTAGCAATAGAGAAGGTCCTAATTGAGCAAGGCATCGTCAAAATATTCAAAGAAAACAAAGAGGACTTTAAAGGAAAAGACAAGCCAAGATTTTGGAATAAAGGCAAGAACACAATCAATGATGGTGTTGTTGATGCCAATATAGCATGACACAAAATCATTTTTTACGGGTCAAGCTCTACAAACAATCAAATGAATACTCAAACAACTTCAAAGTCATGAAGGAAGTACACTCCATTGGGAGAACCACTTGAGTCAGTTTTCAAAAAGCTAGTGGCAAACAAAATAATAACAATTCCAGATTTGCCTCCATGTGAGCCAAAGGTTAAACCAAATTGGTGGAATGATGATGAGTATTGTGAATTTCATAAGAGCAAAGGTCATAAAATAGGAAATTGTCATCAACTGAAGAACATCATACAAGATCTTATTGATAGAGGTGACATTGAGATTGAAGGACACTCATCTAACCAAGAACACGAAATGTTTAAGGAACCATTCCCAAAACATGACAATGGAAAAGCTAAAGCCACAGATGACCAAACCAACTATACTAGAGCATCTTATAACTACGATTCAACCATCAATCACATTTCGATGGACAATTATGTCTCTACCATTATCATCAAGGACAAAACACCTAAGAATTCTACCCAAAGACCCAAGATCGTCCTGAAAGGAATTGGATCTTCTTCCAAACCTACCTCTAAATGTAATGTTACAACTCATCGAGGTAAATTCACTTTGCAAGGTGCTCTAGTTAAAAATACTACTTCCTCATCAACCAAACCTAAGTATGACCTTGTAGAACAGTTAGGGAAGACACCCGCGCTTATCTCAATCCTTGAGTTCTTACGCATATCCCCCACACATAAAGTCATTCTTGACAAAACTTTGAGAGACAATTCTGTCCCAACTGATTTGAACGTGGACCAGTTTCAAGCCATGGTGGGATACCTTTCCATTCCACACTCCCTCACATTTACAAAAGATGACAACACCTCTGTGAGCCAACCACATAATGCACCATTGCACATTGAAGCCTTCCTACACAAACATCGAATAAAACAAGTCCTGATAGATGGAGGAGTAGGTCTGAACATTTGTACTTTGAACATAGTAATACAATTGGGATATTCTGAAAAAGATGTGAATGCTACAAATGAAATTACCATCAAAGCATATGATGACGAAAAGCGCTCATCCAAAGGCACAGTCACCTTACCTCTGAGAGTTGGGCCAGTTACAAAGGATGTGGTTTGTCAAGTCCTAGACCTTGATCTCACATACAACATATTGCTAGGATGTCCATGGATTCATGAGATGAGCGTAGTAGCATCTACATATCATCAATGTATCAAGTTTCCACACAATGGAGTTGAAGTGACCGTCAAAGCTGACCCAAACCCATTCATATATTGCAACAATCTGTGACCTACATCAGAAATAACATTCCCAGTCAATCGAGAAGTTGTTCCATCTTCAGCATATGTGGATCTAGAATCCTTGAAAGCTTCTACATCAAAGCAAATAGAGATCAAAGAAAAGTTCAAGGTTAAAGACCTGGGATGTGGTGAGTATATCTTTCATGTTGATCAACTCCCACTATCTCCTAACACATTTAGTTGACAGGAACATCCTACAAACAATTTGCAATGCCAAGGAATTGGGTGTGAACCCCCTAGTGTTGTGGCTACTAAGTCTAAATGCAACTCTCCTCTAGTGGTGCAAGCAGCTCTTGATATCAATAGTCCTAAGAGTGGTTCCAGTAAAGAATCTATTGAGTGTATCACTAGCCCTCTTGAGAAATCATATAGCCTTACCATTTCATCCACTCATTCCATTTCCAATCCTCTCCTAGACTTGGATCAACAAGAATTACAAAAGCCCTTACTCGTTAGGGATAAAAAATCAAGCTTTGAAAAGAAAAATATAAAAGTCAAAAATAAAGAGAAGTCCTATTGGACTCTGCAAAAATCAAGGTCAAGGATAAAAATTCTATGAAAGAAAAAGAACAAGAGTTGATCTCCCCTAATATCAAAATAACTGGGGGAAAAAGTTCTACAATTTTAAGTAAAAAAGAATACTTGTTGATCCCAAGTCTCCATCATGTCATGATACTTTCACTTCTTTTCGCAATCATAAGCCTCCATAACTCATCCACTTGCTCCATACATCCATTCCCTTCTAGCGATACATCATGGACCTTTAATGGAGCTTCCTTGAAGGAATTTGTTATCAGGGATGCCCAAACTTCTTTAGGTGACACACATATGGGAAAACGTAGTCCACACGCTAGTAATTCTATCTTTGTTCCTTTATCAAAGAAGACAATCACTCAAGCTACACATCATTGAGTCAAGGAACAATGCAGCTACAATCATAAGATAAAGCCTTGCACATTTGAGGTGGGTGACTTAGTTCTCAAAGAAAATCCTAAAAATTGGCAAGACAAAGAGAAGGGCAAGTTCGAACCAAATTGGCTTGGTCCTTACATCATCACAATGGCCTATGGATCCGAAGTATATTAGCTCTCAACCACAGAGGGTGAACCTTTGGAGGATCCTATCAATAGCATGCACCTTCGCAGGTTTTACACATAGCTCTTCAGAGTATCCTAATTCAAAATACAAAAAAAATTCAAAAATTCAAAATACAAAAAAAATAAAAAAAATACAAAAATACCAAAAAATCATAAACATAAAAAATCGTTACTTGGTGAAAACCTGGCAAACAGGCGCCTTGTGACACAAAAAAATTGAAAAAAAAAAAAAAAGTAAAGAAAAAAACATTTCGTCCAATGGTGAAAACCACTTCGATGGCGCCTTGGGCAAGTACCATGGTGAAAACTGGGTCACTAGCGCCATGCATAGAGACATTGCTCCTCCCTCCTTCAGGATTCACTTTGCACACACTCACAACCTCTTCATCCATAATAAACTTACCCATTCCCATCATGGCTTGTTATTGATCTACCCAAGATTGGTTACCCATTCATAATAAACCTCCCTTTTCACCCCTTTCCATCCATAATAAATCAGCTCCTATCTGTGGCTAAGGAAAATCCTACGTCTAGTGATGGGTGTGGAACTGAGAGCATCACATGTTTCGAGAAGTACGGTTTCTTCTAGTTTTCTTCAGTCTATCCGCGCACAATCCATAATAAAGTAGCATTTGCATCACAATCCGCAATAAAGTTTCGTATTCTCTGCAATAAAGTATCAGTTTCATGGATTTGGTAAGTTTCAGATGAGACACAATAGCAACAATTGACTTTGAACAAATCAAATCTTTCAACAGACTCATACAACATTATGGTTCAGTGCTATCTATCCTTTTGTGAAAATAAACATTGTAACCACAATCAAATTAGACTTATACAAGTGACAAGAGACACTAAACTTGAAGACTACAGTGGATGTTGATGTTGAGTCCTGGTTTTCTTTAGATTTTATCTTCTGGTGACATGTCTTTTAGCTTTTTCAGGATGTCTCTGACTAGAGATTCTATCTCCAGGATGTCTTTGACTAGAAAGGCGAGGATGGGGTATCGTCACCTATTTTTCTTTGCTATCTGTGGATTGTCTCTTAGTAATGCTATGACTTGTCCAAGGATATGAGGACATTGTGAGTCTAGTGTGAACTAGGGCATTCCTTGTTTGCAACTGTCTTATCTCCATGCAAATGGGTACAATGACTTTCTGGATCGAACCTATGTCTGGATTGTCATAACCTATTTTGCCATAATAAAGCTCAATGATGATAATGCACAAGAAGCTCTTTCACTTTCATATCTTCTATCTTCCATCCCCCTTTCTTGATTGACCTCCATCATCCTTCTCGAGTCCATGTAGCTTGCTATTACATGACTGAATATAATGACACACCGAAAATATTTGCATTTCATGTAGTTGCACTTGCATCATCACATGTTAGCATATCTCATCATCTCCATACATATAGATATCACAATTACAATTGCATCACATCCTGCACACAACACATGTTAGCAAATTTTACATTTTCATCATGTCAATAGTCATTTGCATTATCATATTCATCTGCATTTCATACATTCACATTCACATTGGCATAACATATAAAAAAATAAAAAATAAAAAATATTGCATTTCATTATGTACACATTTGCATCATGAAACATATCATCACATAGAAACATACATCATGAAACATCTCATCACATAGGTAAACATGCATATAGCTGCCGCAAGGATGAATCATCTCATATATATATCAAAATCATAAGTGTCATGATACAATGATGTCAAAATCATATGGCTACAATCACCCGAAGGTGTCATCATACAAAATGGTACAAAGCTGATACATAGGGAGCCCTCTAACGCTATGATGAACTCCCTCCCTCAGAGCCAGCTGGCCTTGACGAAGTCTGAGCACTAGAAGGACCCACCCTCGGATCATCTCCCCTGCCCCCTCTATCTGGTGGTGGTGGAGGACCGATGACCCCACCACTAGACGCTTGTCTCCTATCCCTCCCTCCGGTGGTAGTTGCTATCCATGACGGTCTACGGAAGCTCCTAGCCCGTTGCTCTGGTGGCATTGCTCCATAGTATAGGTCTCTCCAATAACCTATCTCCTCCCTGGCCTACAGAACATAGGCATATCTAGCTCTTGTGTCCTCTGCTGCCTGTCTCCCTACCCCCAGTGTTGTCTCAGCCTTTGTATAACGCTGGATATCCTGATCCCTCTCCCGCTCAGTATCCCTCAACTGTCTCCTGAGCCTATCCCTCTCCCACTTGAGATCCTGGATCTCATTTGCCTGTCCTTGACAGATCTCCCTCAACTCCAACAACTCATCCTCCTCCTCTCCCCCCTCACCCTGTTTGTGTACCTGTGGCTGCCCCTACCCCTGTCCTTGTCCCTATCCCTATATCTATCTGGGAACCTATGTTGTTGGCGCCTATAAAGGCAATCTGCCTCTTCCCCTCACCATGTGAACTTGTTGAGCCTGCCTCTCCTCTCCACCCTCCCTCCTTGAAGCCACTCTCCTCTCTCCTACCACACCCCGTCTCCTCCGTCGGCCTCTACCTCCACCATCTCCATCATCATCCCCATCGCCTCCCCCATCTCCATCTATCAGCTCCCCTAGATCCGTCAACCATGGAAATGGATGCTCTACCTAATATGTAGTATACTTTGCATCCATCCCTGCATCCTCTATCTTTGGCCACATATTCCAAGGTAAGGGAATCATCTCTACTAGCTGCATCACTGCCTGATCATAAGAAAACAATGGCCCGAAGTGCATCTGATCCCTCACTGTCCGAGCATACATCCCGGAACCCCGTGGCATCCGCTGTATCCTACCGAATTGTCTGCCCACCCTGTCCACTAACTGCCTCTCTAGCACATATGGCGTTCGCCCAATCAGATACCTGCTTTGAAATGTATATGGCAACTCCACTGCATCATCCTCCCACTCCTCGCACTCTCGATATGGCCACCATACTACAGTGTCAATCTCATCAATGACCTTGCGCTAGTACTCTAATCTCCCGATCTATGGCTGAGATGTAATCATGTCATACAGATGCACAAAACTGTTGTAAAGCGGAAAAATCGAACCCTAGTTGCTCTCCCCTTTCCAACTCCAAGGAGAGAGGAAGGAGGTCACTAGGGTTGACGGTTTTCACTTAGGGGAGACTTTACATTCAAAAGAGGGGTTGAAACCCACAAGATCCAATCCCACACAATGCAAGATTGGATTCTAAATGAGTTTCAAGGGTTGAGACAGCAAGGCTACCCTCTTTTGTAAAGAATGTAGATAGAAGGATTAAGCTAGGAACGCACGAAAAGTGAGAAAGATTCACTTATAAACAGAGATAAGAATATAGGATGAAGCTGCGGACCTGGAATTAGCAGTAAAATGTTGAGACGATGTTGTCCTGCAAATTTGAGCAAAAGTTGACAGGACGATGGCGCCCGACGTGCACACGGTCCTCCAAAAAATCTGCAAAACGAAGGGGGATCTGTTCGTCTCTACACAAGGATTCCAGATCTTCAATTTCAGCCGCGTACCTGCAACCTACACAAAGAAAAGAGAGGATGATTGGGGGGTTAGGGATTAGGGGTTTGCCTTTAGGTCAGACCCCGGTTTTGGAATTAACCAAGAAATGAGAATGTTGTAAATATAAATGTTTGTAATGTAATAAAGTACTGATACCTTGTTGTAAGAATGTTTGTATTCTTACATGTGAAGGTGTAAATGTTGTTGTATGTTGTAAGTTGTAAGTGATCTCCTCTTCAATGGTTGAATCCTTGTCTTGAATGCAACACTTAGCCTTGAATGGAGACTTAGAATGCTCAATTGCTTGAAGGAATGCTTGAATGCTTGAATGCTTGAATGTTTGAATGCTTGACTATCGCCTCCGCCTTTTTTCCCTCTCTTTCCAGATGGGAGAGGAAAATGTAGTTTATATACTTGTCAATTAGGACTGATAGACTGATTTTTCCGACCTTAGGCCGACCTAGGAAGATTATTTTCCAAATTGCAAACATAAAGACCCGAAAGCCCTATAAGAGACCGGGCCCAAAATAGGGCCAGGGACCAAGGTGCAGGGCGCCATGGTCCTGGGGGACCAGGGCGCTGGGCGCCCTAGTCCTGAAGGACCAGGGAGCTGGGTGCCATGGTCCCACCTCTAGGGACAACAGGGTGCAAGGAGGAATCAGGCCAGGGTGCTGAAAAATGCAGTTTTTGATGTCATGAACAAGTTTTGGGGTCTCCATTCAGGTTCCGTGTTGCATCACCATCGTGAAGATCCAAATGCAGTCGAAATTGCAAGTGTCACAATTTTAGGACGCTACATTTAGCCCCCACTTTAGCGGGAGTATAAGTGTACGCCCATACTTCTGGTAAAGTACAAGGAAACAACATTGAAAGACTTTCACCACGTCAAGGAGGCAAGATACACCAAGCCCCCAGTGGACTAAGGATCTTACGACTTCGATTGACAAAGTAAAAGGGAAGATCATGAGGGAGAACCATGACTGTCAGTAGTAAGGTTCCCTCACTATGAGTCATGCAAGAGAAATACCAAAAATTTTCAAGGCAAAGCTAAGTTCACCAAGAAATTTTCAAGTATCCTGAAGGGATAGACGGGGTGTATGCCCCCCTACATTAAAGCGATCGCACACGCCTCAACGGGGGTGATTGCTTTAAGGTAGTGTCACACATAAGAAATGAGAAAGGAAAGGAGCACGTTATCACAAAGATTTAGCCCCCAAGTGTGAGATAAACCCAATGATAATAGACACAAAACACAAAGCACGAGGTGACTTCGCTTTCCTCGGAGTCAGTATGATGTATGATAATTCATGTATATAATATGTATGTATGCATAATTGTTCTTCATTCCCTAATCAAGGAAGGTCACCTAGAAGAAGGGAACACATGTGTCTTTTGAGTCAACATGAGAGAGACCAAAAGAGATCTCAATGCTTTGCATCGTCCTCAAGTAGACAACACAAAATAGAAGAATGAGAATAACACATAGAAGAAGTAACAAAAGAGAGGAGGAGAGAATCTGCTATGCTAATGAGACTAGTCTAGCACGTCATCCACCCCCCGATCTTGCTGATCAATATTTTGGGAAGGCAGGAAACACGCTAGAGGAGGAACATTCAACACAGCAGATGGAGCTATCACAAGATCCAAACAAGGGCTATGTTCATGTTCCAAGCCATGTTGTTCTTGTCTAGGAGCTAGGATAAGTGCTTTAGAAAATTCGTTAGATAAATGGTTATCAACATCAACATATTCATATTCACTATCAGAAGCAAGAGGAGTAACATTTTCATCATGAATAACATTTTCATCTATATCATCATCAAGATTTATAAAAATAGGATCTTTAACTCGCACAAGATCAAGACCATCATGCATCTTATGTTTAGGAGATTTTGGAGAAGATGGAATAATACTAGCTGAAGGTGTTTTTGGGGATTGCAAAGTTTGAGAAGCAACTGCCTGAGCTCTAAGATGACACTTTCGTCGGTGTTCACGCGCAGAACGATTTCGTCTAGTCTTAGTAGGAAGTGGAGAAGATTGAGGAGGAGGAATGTTCTCATCCTTATCACTTGGGTGTTTAGGTTGTGGTCTCTTAGGCTGAATAATAGGAGAAGAGGAAGGTCTCTTCTCTCCATAAGAGGAAGGAGGAGGAACTGCTCCATATAAAGGAGGAATATTTGGTTTAGGAAGGAGACCAAGTCCATCATGACGAGGAGGTATAGGTCTATTTTTAGAAATTTTATCAAACATAGACATAGTCACATCCATAGGAATGGGTTGGGAATCTTCTTGAGGAAAGACATTAGTTTTATCTTTCAAAGGAAGAACTTCCTTCTCAAGAATGATAGGAATGTCAAGTTTGGGTGTTCTAGGTTCACTTAGAGATAGGATCATATCTTTTTTCCACTTTTGATAAGATTTGAAAAGATGATCACTTCGCGGTGGAAGAGATTGGAATTGTTTAGGCCAAAAGTAATCAATAGGAACACTAGAAGTTCTTTCAGCTGGTTTAAAGAGACTATGATTGACAATAACAACTTCACCATTTTGGGGAAATTTCAAACACTTGTGAATAGGAGAAGCAATAGCTTTCATGGAAGATAGCCAAGTATAGCCTAGCTTCACACGAAATTGTTCGGATGAAGGAATAATAGAAAAGTTCACATCAAGGGATTTGTTATGAACTTCAATAGGTAATGTAATAGAACCAATTACAGGAGAAGAAAATGCATCAAATAATTTCACAACCACATTTGTTTTGTCATAGATCACTTGATTCAATTGCAAAGTAAAAAGAAATTCTTCAGTAATAACATTAACCATGCAAGAAGGATCAATAAGCACTCCACGGCAAGGTGTATTCTTGACTTTTGCAATTATATATAAAGGACCATCAGGTGCCCTAATAGTTTCACTAGAATCAAATGTGATGGAAGGTTCTTTAGGGTTTTCTTGCTGCTCTACAAAGTTAATCACATTCGGAGTCATAGACACAAGACCATCAGATGAGACAGAGGAATCATTAGTCTCAATCACATTAGCAGTATGAGAAGGTAATGGATCAGTAAAAATCTTAAGATTTTGGTTAGGAGGAGCTACAGATGTGTTGCCTTTATCATTCACTCCTAAAACAAAGATAGTATTATTATCAATCAAATCTTGAATTTTACCCTTTAAAGCAAAACATTTTTCAGTATCATGCCCAGGTTGACGATGAAATTGACAAAAAGATTTGTTATCAAAATAGGGTGAATTAATCTTTGCAGGATCTATTTGCTTTATAGGAGGGAGAGTAAGCACATTTTGTTCCAATAACTTATTCATAATACTATGCAATGATTCATTCAAAGGAGTAAACTTTCTTTCTTTCTTGAAAAATTTAGAAATAGAAGGCACACCTGATGCTGCATTCACATTGTTGTTGATGATGTTTTCATTGAATTTAATGGACTCTCTGTTCGGTTTAAACTTCCCAAATGGTTGTTGACTACTATCACCCTTATTACTCGGAGCCATAGGATTTGCTTGTTCCATTTGACTCACAGTCAGTTGATAATTGTGAAGAGTTGCACACAACTGTTGGAAAGAAGTAAACTCAGAAAACAAAAGTTTTTCTCTAATATCTTTTTGTAAATTAGAAATAAAGATTCTTTGAATATCATTGTCAGGTACTGGAAAAGAAATTTGAGCACACAAATGCTTATATCTACCAATGAAATCAGTCACTTTTTCTTTAACACCTTGTTTACAATGCATTAAATCAATCAAAGTAACTTTAGGACTTATATTGTTTTGAAATTGTTGAATAAAAGCATTTGCAAGTTGTTGGAAAGAAGTAATAGAATAGGAAGGCAACGGGCAATACCATTGTAGAGCCTTATCTCTTAATGTTCTAGTAAACAGTTTTGCAAGCAACCTTTGGTCATAAGTAAAATCGGTACATATTGTTTGAAAGGTCTTAACATGTGCTAGGGGATCACCTTTACCATTATAAAGCTCCAACTGTGGGATTTCAACATGTTTAGGTGGGATAGCTCGAACAATGTCAAGAGAAAGTGGGCTCACAACATCAAATGTGGGCACACTAAACTTAGATTGATTCATAGAGGCAATTTGTTGCTGTAAAGAAGAGACAGTTTGTGCAAGATTGTTAATGGTCACTTCAGTCGAATAGTTCATATTAGACATGTTAGATTGTGACGGAGGTATTATGTTATTGAAGGAAGGTATTGATTGAGAGTAAGGTGGCGGGACACTATGATGGTTAGTCATAGGAGATGATTGGAAACAAGGAACACTACAAGGAGGAATGGAATGGTTGAATGAATTGTCCCCTTGCGTCATGTTCATTTGTGGAGATGTGATAGGGACACTCATTGAAGGAATGAATGAAGAAGTCGGATTGAATGAAGGAAGAGGGTTGATTGAAGAGGAAGGATTGCCCCCATGACTAGTGATCATAGGTGGAATGTTTTGTATTGAAGTAGTCATTATGTTTGATGTAAAAGTAGGTATACTAGCAATAGAAGTTGTTAAAGGAATAGAATGATTGACTTGAGTAGGAGGTTGTGTATAACCTAAAGTTTCAGCACAACTCTTCATAGGCATCACATTCGAATCCACAATGTGTGCAATACCACGCAAAATATCAATTCCATTCTTATCGCTTTGAACCATGCGTTTTAGACCCTCAAGTAATGAAAGAGCTTGACTATCGGGATACTCATGAGACATCCATTGCTGAAAATCATCAAATTGGTTATCCAATTTTGAAAGTTGTTCCACAGAAACCTCATGGAGAGCTTCTTCATCATTAAGAGGATTAGAGGAATTACCCGTGTCCTCGTTAAAATGGCCATTCAAATTAGGTTCCATCTCCTTGGTAGTTAAACCTTGGAAAGACTTAATTCTAAGGCTTCGTCTAATGGGAATAGTGTAAGTAGGGCTTATTGTTGTAAAACTCATGCACTAGAGAGAGAGAGAGAAGATTTTGGATTTAGAGGTAGCAAATTTCAATAAAATCAGCCAATCTCCTAGATTTAGGTTGTTAAATGCAATCACGACAATCTCCCGAAATTTTGGAAAAAATGTCAGGGACCGTGGCGAACGGAGTGCACACGGTCCTCGCAACTTTTTTTGAAATTTTCAGGGATGAAAGTTATGATGATTTTAAAGCTAATCTGAAAAAATTGAGTGATTTTACGATTTGTAGATAGGCCAAATTAAAGTTGCAATCTCAAAATTGAACCCTACCAAGATTGTTGAAAAATGAAAAATTTGAATTTTGAAAAAGAGAGGGAAACTGAAATTTTGAATTTTATGATTTTAGAGGGAATACGAAAAGCAATGCAAGCTTTGAAATTTAAAAGTTGACTCAATTTCATGCAAAATTCAATTTTGAAAGCAGAAATCAAAGTTGTTGCAATTAAACACTTAATTTCAAAAGTCACAAATTGCAAAAATTTGAATAAAGCACTGAAATTTTGAATGAATGCCAACACACTTTTCAGATTTAGGACAGTAAGAAACACAATTTTGATGCAAAATTTCAATTTCAACAATTTTTGAATGATTAGAAGCCTTAATCCAAGCAATCACTAGACCAACTTTGACTTTAATTTTGAAAGTGTTAGAATTGATGAAATTAGCCAAGATTCTGGATTTTAGCAAAAAAATACAGTAAGATCTAACTCCCGAAAATTCGAAAAAAATGTCAGAGATGGTGGCGCTCGGGGTGCACATGGTCCTCGCAACTTTTTTCAAAATTTTCAAGGATGAAAGATATTATGATTTTGTTGCGGAATCCAAAGTTACAGCCGATTTGGAGATGTTTTGATCAGTGAAATTATCGGTCAAAGGTTGAATCAAGAGGGTTTTAAAAATTAGGGTTTTGACACTTAACCACTTAATTTTCAGAATTAAAGCACAAATATGAATTGACAATTTGCAATAGAAGGATAGATCTAAAATTAGCATTAATAATTAAACATTTCACAAGCTCAATTACCAAAAAGAAAATTTAGGGTTTTTATGCAATTAACCTCTAAAATTTTGCAAAAGATCAAACATGGAAATGTAATTAAGGAAGCAAATTTTTCAGATCTAACCATGAATAATCAGAATTAGGATGTTCACGTCGGGTTCACCAAAATGTAAAGCGGAAAATCGAACCCTAGTTGCTCTCCCCTTTCTAACTCCAAGGAGAGAGGAAGGAGGTCACTAGGGTTGACGGTTTTCACTTAGGGGAGACTTTACATTCAAAAGAAGGGTTGAAACCCACAAGATCCAATCCCACACAATGCAAGATTGGATTCTAAATGAGTTTCAAGGGTTGAGACAGCAAGGCTACCCTCTTTTGTAAAGAATGTAGATAGAAGGATTAAGCTAGGAACGCACGAAAAGTGAGAAAGATTCACTTATAAACAGAGATAGGAATATAGGATGAAGTTGCGGACCTGGAATTAGCAGTAAAATGTTGAGATGATGTTGTCCTGCAAATTTGAGTGAAAGTTAATGGGACGATGGCGCCCGGTGTGCACACGGTCCTCCGAAAAATCCGCGAAACGAAGGGGGATCTGTTCGTCTCTGCACAAGGATTCCAGATCTTCAATTTCAGCCGCGTACCTGCAACCTACACATAGAAAAGAGAGGATGATTGGGGGGTTAGGGATTAGGGGTTTGCCTTTAGGTCAAACCTCGGTTTTGGAATTAACCAAGAAATGAGAATGTTGTAAATATAAATGTTTGTAATGTAATAAAGTATTGATACCTTGTTGTAAGAATGTTTGTATTCTTACATGCGAAGGTGTAAATGTTGTTGTATGTTGTAAGTTGTAAGTGATCTCCTCTTCAATGGTTGAATCCTTGTCTTGAATGCAACACTTAGCCTTGAATGGAGACTTAGAATGCTCAATTGCTTGAAGGAATGCTTGAATGCTTGAATGCTTGAATGTTTGAATGCTTGAGTATCGCCTCCGCCTTTTTTCCCTCTCTTTCCAAATGGGAGAGGAAAATGTAGTTTATATACTTGTCAATTAGGGCTGATAGACTGATTTTTCCGACCTTAGGCCGACCTAGGAAGATTATTTTCCAAATTACAAACATAAAGACCTAAAGCCCCATAAGAGACCGGGCCCAAAATAGGGCCAGGGACCAAGGCGCAGGGTGCCATGGTCCCACCTCCAGGGACAGCAGGGTGGAAGGAGGAATCAGGCTAGGGTGCTGAAAAATGTAGTTTTTGATGTCATGAACAAGTTTCGGGGTCTCCATTCAGGTTTCGTGTTGCATCGCCATCGTGAAGACCCAAATGCAGTCGAAATTGCAAGTGTCGCAATTTTAGGACGCTACAACTGTGCCCATGGCCCTTGCCTCTGAAGTGAATCAATCAGGTAACCAATAGATACTCATAAGCCTACACTTGCAACAGTGTAACTCCACAGCCCAATCCCGTTGTTCCATGGTATACAAACTGATGAAGCTCATAATACAAATGTGCCAACAGACACGGTCCCCAGGCAAATCTGGTATGTTGTGTCACCAATGTCTCCAATGTACCACCCCAACCCACATCCAATCCTCGTGTCACCCTATCCAGACAAAGGAACTCACTAATCACTCCTGCTAGCACTGTCGGTAGTGTTAATCTTGTCCGTGTCATGGTATCCCAAGCCACATGTCCTGCCCTCATCTCCAGTCTTGGATCCTGGAACACTAATCTCAGTGCATCCCTGTCTCCATCTTGATCATAGGGAATCAACTCCCCATTGATTTGTATCCTCAGAATCCTGTAAACATCCTCTAAGGTGACTGTCATCTCACCCATCGACAAATGAAAACTGCAAGTCTTTGAGTGCCATCTCTTAGCCAGCATAGTCAACAACCCCATGTTCACCCGAAACTCAGGCACATACAAGATATGTCGCAAGCCCATAACCTCAAACGCTGCCCTATCCTCAAATGTCAGCTTTGGTCATAAACTCTGAGTCGATTGGAATCTCTCCCATGACTCCAGCATAGGTAGGTACTCCTGTAGTCAAGCAAATCAATTGTGTCAGTTAAAGTGGTATTCCCTGTTCATCACAAAATGCTACTTTTTTATCTAAGTGCTTATGTTATTCTATCCTAGTGACACTCATTGTTCATCACAAAGTGTTGTTCTTTATCTTAGTAGCACTCCCTGTTCATCACAAAGTGTTGTTGTTTATCCTAGTGGTACTCATTGTTCATCACAAAGTACTACGTGTTTTTGCACTCCCTGTTCATCACAAAGTACTATGTCTTGGTACTCCCTATTCATCACAAAGTGCCTCGATCTATCCTATCCTAGGGCCTCTTCTTGAGTGTACCTCTTGAGTAGTTTCCTAATTGTCAACGTATGTTCTATCACAGAATTGTCAATCCTAGCCCTATTTGCTATTCTAATCTTCCCTAGAGGACCTGCTTGAGTGTATCCTCTCAGCAACTTATCCAATCGATAGCGTATGTTCATCATAGAACTACCGATTTGGCCTAGAAGACGCAAATGCAAATTTAAGATATAAACACACTTACATATTGCACATACGCATCTACTTTGCACAGACACGCCTGACATACATAGACATGCCTCTTCTCTGCACAGACGCACCCATATATCATAGACGCGCCTGCACAACACAGACGCACTCACATTTGGCACAAACGCCTTTTCATTCGCAGACACGCCTGGCACAAACACAGACGCGCCTAGCCTACCCAGACGCGCCTGGCACCAGTACAGATGTGCCTTAGCATTTTTTCCCTCCGCTTGACATATTCTAAAATGCATTAAATGCACTACCTAACATGCATTAATGACAACATTTATTGTGACAAAGTACAAGGAGGTTTTGTGGTACTTACCGACTCTCTTGCATTTGCTAGCCTCTGAAATCGACGAACGCGATCGAATCTGTGAACCAATGCCATCGCTGTTGACTGTTGCTGCTCTATTCTCTCTCTGCATTCTGATCTCTTGGATGTGTGGATGACAATGAGGATGTGTTCCCTCGTAGTCTATCTTATAGACTACCCTAGCCCTAGTCTCCCGAGTCAGTCTTCGTTATCCCGTGACTCTATCACTCTATCCTATCTGGTCAGTCCATTCTACCCTTTATTTCTTATCGAGAGATTGTTTGTGATCTTTCCAGACATTTTCATCCAATCTCTCGAGGGGGCATATCATTCCCATCTTGGGGCAACTTTGTATCAGTTCATCTTATCTTCTTTGAAACAACGTGACAAGCTGCATTGTCTCAAAGAGGGACAAAATGTAGACACCTCAAATTGTCATGTCTAATTAAATAAATATCTTTAATTATTTTAGCCTAATTCTTCTATTAATTAAATAAATCTTTTTATTTAATTAATTCATTTATCCTCTTTTAGCGTATTTCTCATTTAAATAAATACATTTATTTATTTAAATTATCCTTTTCCTAAATTAAATAAATACTTTTTATTTATTTATTTGATCCCACTTCTTCTATTAATTAAATAAATCTTTATTTATTTAATTAATTCATTAACCTTTTCTACCCATGACACATGTCATTCATCTCTTAAGTCCTACACTACCTACCCTCTCATTATTTTCTTATTTCCTCCACCTACCCTCTAATCATAGCCAACCATTTATATTTTACACCTCTCAATCTTATCCCTCCATTTCTTATAGTGTCTTCTATATAAGGAGATGCTTCCTTCATTATCAACCGCCGTTGGCTACTTGACTACACTAGCATTCAAACTTTCATATGTGATCTAGCTATCAACCACATTTTCGTTCTTTGTTGAGCTCTTGTGCACACATAAAATCTGAGAGCAAATATATCAAGCAAGATCAATGGAGATAGGAAGAATGGAGATCCAAACCCTATTGGACATGTGATGGTATAATCTTTGTCATTTCATTTGATTTGCATTGTCTTAGGTAATCTTCATATGTTATGGTGGATCTTTGTTGTTGTTAGGCTAGGGTTTTGTGGTTGAATTCATTTAGTCTTTTAACATTGTTATTATCCACTTTTCACCATATACACCTGTAGTTCCTTGAACAATAATTTTCAATGGTGGTTGCAAACTATTACCATGTAGATGTGAAATAACTATATCATATGCCCTTTGTTGTTGTATACATAGGTTATTTTGGGTTTGTTGCTGGAGAACATGAAGGGGTTGAAATGTTCGGTGATTGGAGTGTATGAAATTTGTAGCTATTTGTTTTTCTTGTGGACTAAAGTGATGTTCCCCCCAGTCATGGTTCAAGTCAATATCACGTTTGCCAAGGATATCAAGTTCATCCAGGTGAATATGAAGTCTTGGGTATGAAGCTGACAATACTTGCCATTCATTGAGGATGCTTTCTGGCATTTATTCTGCATCGCTTGAAGGAGTGCTAGTATTTGGTTTTTCATCTACTTCCAAAGGTGTGCGATGTACATGCCATGGGTTGTAGTTGTGTGAGAACCTTTCCCACTGTGCTTGAATTTCATCATCTGTTGAGCCAAATTCTATTGCAATGTTACGGAATGGGTGGTACAATAATAGTTCACTCCAACAAAATGCTTGATAAATTTTTTCTTCCTTTGCAGGGATGGTTGTGAATCGTGGGGATACTTGAACTATTACTGATGTGGCTCGCTCTTTCCATTGATCATTCTTTCTTGATGCATTGAAGGACCATTTTTGAGTTACTTCAATAAGAGACATTCTCTCTAGTTGTATTGGTCGTGCCATGTAAGAGGTAATAGAGTCTAGATATGTGGTTGTATCTGTGGATGTGATTGGTACACGTTGGAATTTTTTTGGTTCACATTTAAAGAAAAAAAGGTTCTGCTACAAAGGGAGAGTGGTAGCTTTAGCAGAAGGTGGCAGCTTTCTTGGGCACCTATATCACGATCCACAAGGTTGTCAAAAAGCATTAGGAGTTGGTTTATCGGACTCAAAGTTGGTTGATATTCGAGATAACATTGCATGGTATGTTTCAGATTTGCTTTCAGCTTTAGCTATATATTTTGCAATATATTTGATCACAACATCAATTGAGAGAATAGGTTGGCAATCTACATTGGCTCTCCATATTGATAGTATAAATGGGTTGTGAAGATTTAGGCGGTCATCATTGCGAGCAGGGGTGTGCGTAGGTTGGCCATTTGCATCATTAGAAAGAGATGATTTTTCTTTAATGCTCCAAGGGGCTTTATAACGACACACAAGAGATGTCCCCTTCCTACGAAGGTAGGTTTGGATAGTACACTTTGTATGTCTTTGAACATAATTGGCCAATTCACAATAGTCAATGGAAGGATCACTTGACAGTATCATGCTTGTGTCCATCAAGCAAGGGTTGTCAACAACGGATTAGTGGAACACTTGGTTTCTCAATTCAAGACTTTGTGGGTTCCATGCAGAGACATATTTATCAATGTAAGCAAGTGCATTTTATACTGATTGAATGTTATTCCATTGTAATTTCCCAATGTCAGGTGCTTGTGATAGCCAGAGGAAACCATGGATATGTGCAGAGCCTCTATGTTGCCATTCATACCTGGGAAATAATTTTTTTAGAAAAAAACAAACAAAAAAAAGAAGAGTAAGAGTTGATGGTAAAAGTAGAAGGTTGCAAAAGTTATACCTATACCAGTAGTCATTTGCGCCAAGAAGTTTTTCCAACACTTCTTCACGAAATGCAGTAAACCTGTGATGCATGTACATTGCAGTAAGGTGTGGATTTTGAACTATATTTTGTAACTTCCACCTAGCTGTTGCATATGGATTTGTAGGTGTGGTGGATGACATGATATTATGCAAGTCTTGCCATTTTGTATCAGCTGCACTGAGTGTGAAAAATAGAGTTGGACAACCAATTTGGATGACCATGTCTATAAGTTCCCCTCTACGTTGATTCCAGAATGGTTTTGATCCATGAATTGATGAGCTGAAGCGCATTAGTTGATCTGCAAGTTTGTCATTAGGCAAGTCCTTTAATTTATGACGAAGACCAAAAATTGTTATAGGCATTGAATCATCAAGTTTTTTGTGGACAAATACAGCTGCAGTGGCTTGACTTCTATGATGCATAAGTATATT
This sequence comes from Cryptomeria japonica, assembly GCF_030272615.1. NCBI lineage: Eukaryota > Viridiplantae > Streptophyta > Pinopsida > Cupressales > Cupressaceae > Cryptomeria > Cryptomeria japonica. The sequence continues at coordinate 575,482,624 of NC_081410.1, forward strand.
CAATATGAAGTACCTAAACCTTGGGTGTTGACCAAACCTATTATCATGGTATCTTAAAAGATGGAGAGCATACTCATGTAGCTTAACTTCTTTGAGATGTTGTTGTTTGAATGCAGCTATACCTTTAGGGAACAAAGTAGGGAATGACATTACAAACAATCCTTCAGTAGTGTATTCATTTATAGGAGATGGGGAAATGGGTGGCCATTGAACTATAGGAGTTGGGCGTCCTTTCCCTAGTTGTCGTAAAGAGCACACTTCTTTGACCTCTCGCCGTGCAGGTGGAAGATTTACGACAAATGAATTTGTCATTTGCAAGTTCTCTATCAATGGATCATCCTCTGTAACATCTTCTTGCATGGAACACAGATCAAAGGGATCGGGATATGAAGTTGTTGCATATAGCAAGTTAGATATATTGGTGGGGTTTATGGGTAAAGATGCTAATGCTAATTCATCTAATTCTTCATCTTTGTAGTATGGGTCATATGAAATCTTATATTGTAATGCCTCATGGACACATCCTCTACTAACATAGAAGTTGTATTGTTGTTAGCCAGTGTTTACCTTGTTTACTATTATCATGTCTAGTCCATCTATACGCCTGGGCAAGTGGGATGCAATTGAAGAAATATCTTGAGGAAAACAAATAGTGTGGCCACTATATTTTAGTTGGCCTCCTCTTGCATAGGTAACTTGAAGGACAGGGCTAATCCTTGCTATCAACATCTCCTCAACTTGGGTTAGTATTTGCAAACATTGAGGTTGCTCACCAAGGTCCATGTTGTTCCAATTTGAGTAGCGGTGCCCTTTTTTTTCTGTTGTGCATCGGTAACAAGTATTAATTCCATTAAATACTTGGGTTTTAATTCCTAGATATCTCTCCATACAAATTGGACATGTTGAAATATTTGAAAGCTTGTCCAATTTTGAACGAAAGTTGTTTCTAGCAATCCAATATTTTTGACAAAATTTTGGGGGGCTATGGATTTCAGCAATTGGGGTAGGTTGGCTTGTATGTTGGGTTTGGGGCACATGTGTTTCTAGATGATTTGGAAAGTGGGGAGTTGATATTGTGGATGTGGAGGCCTCGCCAACAAAAATGTGTCAGGTTTCTCGTCTTCTTTTGTTAAGAATATTTTTCCTTCCATGGTACCTTGCGCGTTGCATTTGATTTCGATGAGCACATCTTTTTGCCACTGTATCATTTTGTATTTCCATGGCACATTGTGTTGAGAATGAAAGCAATATGATCTATCTGTGAATGAAGATATATGAAATATAAATATATAACAAATCAATAATTTGAATTGAAGACATGTATCTATTTGCAAGAGTGGTTTAAAAATATTGATATACCAAAAAAAGTGCAAGTGTAATGTGAAATAGCATATGAAATCACTGTATAGAAACTTGTGAGATTAATTGTTCGAAAAAAGAGATTTTGATCATAAATGAAAATAATACAACATATGTTGATTTATATATATGTTTATTTGAGGTTGATTTTTTTTACATATATAGAATGTTTGCATTAATTTTTTGTCTTGTGCTAATTAAAGTAAATTTAGAAGCATTATTTGAAGTAACATGACTAAGTACAATACATGATGATGACATAAAGACTTGTTTAAATACATCTGTAAACATACCATAAATAATGCAAAATAGTTTGATATATATGTTTGACAAAAAATATCTTTACATATATGGACAAGTCAAATACATAATATTGAAAAAGATATATAAATTGGATACATGTCCATAAACAATGTCAAATGTAACTTTTAGGTAGGCTTAATGGCTGTAATAACAATGCTTTGTGTTTCATGGCCACCAAATGGAACCATTTTGATGTTCAGATCAAATAAAAATTGACAATCAATAACATTGCTCAATATAGGTTCCACAGCATTAGGTTCTGCCAGAAGAAGCTGAAAATCTTCTGCACCAACACCTAACAAGGTATTTGATGGTCCTTCAAATGCGGTAACTTTAAGAAGTTCACCTGTTTCATCTTGCAAGTCCATTTTAAGCATGTAGCTAAAATCACATTCAGAGATATCAGTAGAACACTTTGGGCTTTGGAATGTGTTGGGTGAGCTTTGCACAACTTTTTTCTTACATTTTTTTTTGTCCACGACTTGTGGACAAGAAAGGTAGTAAAAGTTGTCCAAGTGAAGTTTTGTAATATTGGCCTTCACACATACATTTTTTTTTTTTAGGAAAGCTTTCATTAGTAATAGATGTAATATCTATTGGTTTTTCAAATCTGTGGGGGGAAAGGTTGCTTTGTGACAATGAAATGTAGGGTTCGTCAAGCCCTTTCTTGGCATACCATGTTTGTAATGTTGTGGTCTCCAACAAATCTGGATTGATTAAAAGTGCAGTTGAAAAGATAGTATCAAGTGATTTTCCATTCCAAGATATTATACGACCAGACTTGATCAAAAGAACATGAGGATTCGGTTCTAGGGACATTTCAAATATTTCTTTGCCCTCAATTTGACAGTGGCGACCCCAAAATGTAATATCTATGATACAACTTGACATGTCTATGATTGTGGTAGTACATTTTATTGTCTCAGTGCCATCCCTTTTACGTATGGTTGAAGTAGGTGAGATGGATAAAACTATTCCAATGACATCTACAAGGGAATCAATAGGAAATGACTATAGGGAATCTATGCTCTTAATGTGGAAGCTATGCTTGGGTATGGTAGAGTCTATGCATGTGGAAGGACTTACTGTGGAAGAGTTGTGGAGGATTATTTCAAAAGGGTTTGTGGAGGAAATATATTTTGTGTTTGCCACTTTAATATGACCGTTGGAGATCACATAAAGACTACCAGAGTGAATAACATGGTAAAAGCTATCAACAAGTTCATTAAAACAAGTCACATGTATTTCAAAACCTAACATGTCTACAAAATCAAATCCAAAAACTTTCCCGTCGTGACCTACATTTTTAAATTCGTGAATAGGGGTTTTTGCTAATGCTCGACCTTCAATGGACCATTGTTTGTGATATGGGGTCAATATTTTAATTGGAATAATTGGGAAAGGGTTCAATGGGTCTTCAGAACTATTTGATGGAAGGTAGGCAATAACTTGTAGGAGTGGAGTTGGAGATCCAATGATTGCTGTGTTATTTGAAATAATGTTTAAGCTAACAATTATAATAGCCCTGCAATAAAAATGAGATGTTTATTTAGTAAGGAGGTCTATAAGAACAAACAAGAATGAAAAAATAGTATTTGGAAAATGTTGACATATGTGTATTTGTCGAACATCTTGCAAGAATATTCTGTAAGGCAGAGAATAGAGCCCGTGACTAAAGCTTCTTCCAGAACAAGATTGTTCATTTGGTCAAGAAGTAATGTTAGATGGGTGTGCATACCATCAGAGAGTTGTATTCGATATTTGACATTTGTAGAATGGGGTTATTGAATGGAATGTATTGCCGTAACTTGTAAAGAAGGGTCAACAAGAGACATGCCTGCAAGGATGTCTTCTATGGCATTTGCAGTTAACGTTGCCATCATTCAATTCAAACTAAGTGGAAGTTATAGGCCTGTGAATAAGTTGAAAATATGACAATTAGGTTGTGACAAAGAAGTTGCGGTCAACATGTAGTTGAAATTGAGTGGGAATAGCATGTTTGTTTACATAAATTGAAATATGTTAATTTTCTTTTTTCTACAAATTTAGTTTTCAAAAAAGAAGTCTTAAAAGTAGTATTCAAGTTGAGATTGATTTGTTTGAAAAAAAAAAGTGTTTTAACGGTTGTTGAATTTATCCACCAATGTTTCCTTTTTATTTTTAACTATCTTTATAAACTATTTCTAATTAAAACATGGAGAGTATATAATGAGTTTTATACATCTCATTAAACATTGAAACAAACTTGTAACACATATTTTGTAAAGTATTCCTTGTGATACAACTCATCTAGGCTATCTATAAACTATTTAGTTCAAAAAATAAAGTTTTAAGATACATCAATATGAATCGGTACATGAAGTAAACTTTTTGAAAATGTTTTGTAAAAAATATCTTTCTAAATTTGATGAGTGTTTGAAGCTCAAAGAATCATATTATAGAAGACAATTTACATTGATGGATTAGGCATGTCACATAATACCAAAATAAAAGTTTATTTATTTACTTATGTCGATAATTTACATTGATAGATTACATAGGTCACATAATACCAAAATAGAAGTTTGTTTAGTTACTTTTTAGTATCTCTATTGATAGTTGTAGCTGAAATATAAGTGTATGGTGATTACATTGTGAGAAGCTAAAATAGCTAATCAAATATATTTTAAGTATGCCTCATATGCATCAATGAAAAAGGAGGCAGAGGAGTCTTTATCACTTGAATAGTGTCGGTGACAGTACATCTCCTTTAGGAAAGTGAATAGCTCATCTGATTGACTGTAACTAGCTTGGAATGTTGACAAACTCTCCTGAAGTTTTTCAATATCCAATTCTTCCACAAGAGGTGTTGATTGACATGTATGTTTGAATTTATGTACAATATCATGACGGCTACTGGACACAATTGAAGCAAGATTTTGGACATCAGTTGCAAGACTCTCTGGTTTATTCACAGAAAAACATGATTTTGCTGGCATGGTTGTGATATCCATTTGCAATAAAGGGCTTTCAATACTTTTGGTTGCATCTCCAATAGACAGTTCAATGATACCATCACGATTTGTATCTTTGGCCATTTCCTGATAGGAGTAAATTTGAAGAATGTATAAGTATGAAATAAATAAATAAAATAAGGATGGGGTAGCTATACTTTTTGTAAATTGAAACATAATGAAATGTTTCAATATGAGTGTCCATGTTATTAAACTATAAAAAGTAAAAATTGAAATTCGAAATTATTTTTTAAAATGGAAATAACTATTTCAAATATAAATAAGTGAAGAATATAATTTCTATCTATTCAAATGTTGATGTGCAATAGTTATGTTGAACAGGTGTGCAAAGACAATAAGGAAAGAAGTGATCTATTTTTCAAATAAAGTTGTGTATCACATAAGGTGTGTTGGTAGGATATTTAGTGAATGCTGTTATTTATTGAAGCCTCCATCAACATGATCTTAAGAAAGAAAGAAAAAAAAATCTCAAAAAACAAACACACTTTAGATTAACATATACCCAATAGAAAATAACTCTTAGGAAATCTGATTCCTCGAGAAGTTACAAATATATGTAGTAGAGAGATAGAGGAAGAGGGAGATAAAGAAAGAGATAGAGATAGATACATCCACAATTCAAATATTGTAATCAAGATTAACAATAATAGATAGTACCCATCAAAATATATATAATACAATTATATTTAATACTATATATTCTAATATATTTATGAAAATAAAATTAATTTTTTTAATAATATATTTATGTATTATATATATTTTAATATAATTATGAATTTTTTTTTTTAATATTATATTTATGTATTAAATATATTTTTTTTTAAATTTAAAAAAAATAAAAAAAGATAAATATATATAATTAACTATTTATAAATTATATTTATTATTTGTATATATGTTATAATTAAACATTAATAAAATTAAACAACAAAAACATTTTAAATATATAATTTTATGATCTTATATAAAATATATACTAAATGTAATATATTTCTAATATAAATTTTATATAAACTAAATATATGATTGAGTTAATGATTAAATTAAATTTGATAATTTCCAATAAAAATATAATTAAATAACAAATATATTGATAATTACTTTATGTACAAATAATAAAAATGATATGTTAGTTTGGAAAACATAAACAAGGCACGTATTTGCCTTACACATTCCATGTGCCCAAGTACTGCTTCTACAAGGGGTATCGTGACTTTGTTTTGAAGATTTTGAATTTATTGAATTACAATCTCCTTCAAGATGCTCTGGTCTATACATTTTTATATACTAATCTAGGTTTGAAGCTTCAAATGAAATTTCTGTATTGAATTTGAGGTTACGATAATTAAGGAGTTTTAAAGTATCTAGAAATTTTGATTACATTCTAATGGCAGTGGTTGGCCAAATGCCATCAGGATAGCATGGACGGTTTGTTCAATCAACTTAAATTTCTATTTTCTGGTAAGGGTTTTGTGCTGTGTTTATCTGTGAGTCATTTTTTTTTTTGTTGGTTTTTCAATTTTACATAGGAAGAGGTGGAACAGAAGAAGGAAAAAGTAAAAAGGCAGAGGCAGAGCAAAAGGAAGCCACAAAATTCTTGTTTAAGGTAATTATTTTGATGTTTTATATTCTTTTGATGAGCATTTTCTGTGACTAGCAGTCCTGTTTTTTGAGTACTAGTTGTTGTTGAAGTTTCATTAAAAGGATTTTTTTTTGTTCTTCATATACTATAGCTGGAAACCCTCTATTCTTACCTACAATATTTTATGCTATTAGAAATTTGGCATATATGCATCTCCAAACATGGAATGCATGTTTGTGTTTGTTATCTAACTTTTATTGAGGGAATTACATATGGTAAGACAAAAATTTGTCAGGTTTAAATGATGGTATAACCAATAAGCCTCCAGTAATAAACGTTTTACCATAAGTGAAAATATTGTAGTCTTGTTTGTTTTAAAAAATCTAGTTTGGTAACATTTTCCTAATTTCCTGCAAACTTCTTTGATTTTTTCTTCTCGCATTTGGACTTACTAGTGCTTCCTCGCCTATATTATTTGCTTTCCCTTATGTCCCATGATGCGAAGAATATTTAAATGAAAAATTTAGTCTTTAAATATTTGACCATTACTCTTTATTTATTTTTTTGCCATGAAAATAATAGTAATAATAATATACTTAATATATTTTTTAAAACTAAAAAAGATGTACAGACATCACATATTTTATCTTAATAAAGTTTTATTACATATATATTAATTTTTCCATACCTGCAAAATGAGTCTGTTTCATCCACACAATAGGTAATTTAAATTATTTCCATATGAATATTTGTAAAGAATTTAATGTTAAAATTTTATCATAAATTATTTCCATATGAATATCTATAAACAATTTAATGTTAAAATTTTATTAACCTATATTTATATTATTAGTGGATTTATAATGTGTTCACTAGCATTCAATAAATATAGAAGATATATATTTGTTATGTTTTTAGGAAGAATTTCATTTATTTAATTTCATTTATATATATATTTTTAAAATAATATTTTATTTATATTGAAAATTATTATTTAAAATATATTTTATATTATAATAAAATTGATTAAATTGTAAAATAATTATATCTTATTTAAATTAAGTGATTAATGAATTTATAATATTTTAGATTCAGTTTATGGCCTTCTCCACACTGATGGGAATAATGGTTAATATAGGCGTTTTGTCAATTTAAGAATGCTTGATTTTATGCCATCCTCCAAAATGATTCCAGATTTAAGGTCATGAACTTCAGTCTCCATCATACATTTTAAGCATTCTAAAGAGATCCTATGTAACTAAGTTGTTAGCTACATAATATTAATAAGCTGATTTTAATAAAAATTGGAATTAATATCAGTATGCCAGATTATCATTAGGCATTTTAAGGGGAGGCTTTGTAGAATAAAGGGCCAAACCATTATAAATACAGAGTACAATGATTTCAAATTTTGATATAAAATTCTGAAATGTATACTACTTATAAACAACCGTGAAATCCTTTGTAAGGAAAATGAATGAATGTAAATAAGTTTTCATCCATGGACATAGACACTTGAGAAATAACAGATTGATGATTTATGCATGGCCCCAGTATGTATCAAAATTATTTCTAAAACAAATGGGACCAGTGTTCTAAGCATGTCTAACATATGCTTTTCATATATAAAGACATCATATGAAGACACTAATGAAACAAAAAAAACTGAACCATAAACTAACAGAATGGAGCTATAAAGTATAATAGTCATGGAAAATACCTATTTGATGACAAAGTGTTTGATGACAAAGTGTAACAGTAGCCTAACAAGTAAGTTAATGAAAAGATGACAACAATACATCCCGAATTAAGCAATTAGGAAAATAATTTATAGGAAGAGGAACTAAATGAATAGATAAACAAAGAAAAGAGACTAAAATACACATACAAAAATTACAAAACTGTAAAAACACAGAAATTACAAAACTGTAAAAACACAGAAATTACAAGTAAAATAAGGAACACCAAGATATTTGTAGCAATCCCAAGTCGGTTAGGCATTCGTATTGAATGGAAACCAACCACGACATCAATGTTGATGCACCCAATACAAGTGGGAAATAAAAAAATATTTAAATAATAAATGGTGCTTTATTTGCTTCAGACAGAAGATAACACGAAGGTAATTTTCCTCGGGTAGATAAACAAAATGACTCAAATATTATTGTACTTAGCTTCCCTATTTTGTCAGCAATCATATCAATTTGTCAGCGGTCATATCAATTCGTATGTGCAAGTTGTGGTGATAATAATATCTCCATTACGAAATAATATCTCTATTCGTAGAAAACAGCTTTTATATTATGAAATAATATCTCCATTTAACTGTGGAGGAGCTCATTTTGTTAAAAGATATACTAATTTTATTTTTTTACAGTATATCAATATTTAATAAAATTTAAAATATATTTAAAAATGTATATAAATAGATTTTGAAATAAATTCATATTAAAAATCAAATATTTAAGAAATTAAAATACAATAAATATTAAACTTCATAAATTAATAAATAGTTAATAAATACAAATTTTAAAATTTCAAATAAAACTATTTTAAAAAATTTAATAGTAATATACTAATTTTACAATTTATATGTTTTTTTAAAATTTAAAATATATTTAAAAATGTATGTAAATCGATAAAATTAAGTTTGAAATAAATCCATATTAAAATTCAAATATCTAAGAAAAAATTAAAATACAATAAATATTTATGTGCGTTTTCTTTTTAGGGATAATAAAAAACAATTATATTTATCAAAAAATTATTTGATATTTATATAAATTGAATAATATTATTATTAATTTTTCATATAATATATATTAAAATTAATTATTTATTATTGATTTGATATATTATAATATATTAATTATTTTGATATATTATTTTTTTTTTGTTTTTTTGATCGATAAAAGATCAAGGTCAAAGAATTTTACTTCCATTCAGTATGGGCACCGGTAAGAAAGAATGGAGGGAAGAAAACCTCTAGTCTATCCCTCAAGGATAAAAATTAAGAATGAGTTAAATTATGATATATTATAATATAATAATTATTATAAAAATTAAAATTGACATAAAAAAATGAAGCATGTAATTTATTATTTATATATTATATGTATAATATATTATAATGATTAAAATCTATAATAACAAAAGTTCTTATTTATATAATATATGTATAATATATTATAATTATTTAAATCTATAATAAGAAAAGTTCAAACGTAATAAGAAAATAAATGAATAGTAAAAAGGACAAGAAAGAATTATTTACTAAAATCTTTTAAACTATTACTCTAAATCCCTTAGACATATATGCATATGGTTGAAAAATTCAGAACGACACGTCTTGGTGAAGTCACAAAACAGGGACCTCACACTACTACACAATACAAGTGTTTAAGACAAAATATTAATGTTTAAATATTAGTTTCCCTGACAGGACTCAATTTGTGTAGATCAGGTTTTCCAGAGGACGACACCCTTGATCAAGTTGATGTTGTTGATGGCAATCTGCGCACTTACTTCACCTTGGATAGAACGATTTCGAATTTTCTGCAGCTTTTCTATTAAATCAAGTGTTTTTGAAAATGTCACTGATTCGTTTAATGTCTATCGCTCTGTGCACAGATCATGACAGACCCAGATGCCCCTAGTCCCAGGGACCCTGTTGGATGTGAGTATCTATACATTGGTATATTGCAATGCTTTTCACATGTCTTCTCATTCCGGGTTCATTCAAGAAATTAACCCTATTCAGCCGACCCGGTGACATTTAGTTAGGTATCAACACTTAACCCTATTAACCCTATTGATGATGAAATTTGCCCTTCTGTTCATTCACATAACTGATTGGTTTGGGTTTTTGCTTGGAATTTTTTCACATGTTGAAGAGATAGCATTTAATAATCTGCCTGGAGGAGTTACAGAGTGCAAAATTCCGAATGACCAGTCGCATAGATTAATTTGGCATTCACAACTGTTTGTGGTACAAATATTTCTCCAGCAAGTTATTTTGAAATTATTGCTTTTCATTACACATGAAACCATCAAACTGTATCTTTCCAAATTCTAGGAATCAATACTTCAAATTTCTATTCTCTAGCAAATATTGAATATTAAAAGTTCATGGATATCCATACCCTGTTCCAGGCTCACCAATTCGGCACATGCAGGAAGAACGCTTGCAAAAGTAAAAGTGTTGGATTGACAGCCTACTCCCTCACTGTGCATTTTATAATACACGTTCAAGGCCGCCTCAAAAAACCAATGCTTGGTATAAGCTGAAATCATGGTGTTCCACGAAGCCACATCTCGTTGGGGAGTTGCATGAGAAAATTGCAGAGCCTCATCAAGGCTTCCATTCTGTACATATCCCGCAATCATTGAATTCCATGAGACCGCGTCTTTTTGAGGTAGTTTTCCTTTGATGATTTCTTTAACAAGTTTGCATAAGGTAATATGCCTGTTTAAGTCTCAGTTAGCTAGTTTTTTGTAGTTCTACGACTATCGATCTGTCACGGAAGCAATACCTATTCTTATGTCTGATCATAAGGAATGAAATGTTTGTTGGCAGCTATTTTATGTCTATCACATCTTTCAATAAAGGCCCAAATATTGATGGAAAGGTACTTTTGAGATGTATAATTAGATCAGTGTTGATCCATCCATAGGCATTAATATGGTATACTACCAGCTAGAGAGATTACCCATGCTGGTAATTGTTCCCTCCTATGGATTTGCTAGAACTCATATCCACTATCACTACATTCCGTGCATTGCCTCTCAATGACCACCACAGACCAGGTTCGAAAGGGCTTAGATTGATGCAAGCATGTTGAGTAACCAGATTTGAAAAGTTCAAAAAAAAGATTTATGTGTCCCACTAGCAAGGAGCGAATACGCCAAAATGGGCATCTAGACAAATAGCACTTATTAAAATGAGGTTTTATCTATTGCTTACATAATTTACTTCTTTTAGGGGACTACTTAGAGCTAATTAACAACAGAAAAAACTCTTTCATAGGAGCAACTAATAAGATCTATGTGAGATCAATCATCTATCTCAATCAATAGTACAACCAACAATAATTCTATCAAACTCAACTAGCACTGATGGTGAAAGTTGTAACCAATATTTCCTGCTGAACCTGGCTTGAACTGGAAGCCAAACTCATTTCATCTTTTCAACTGATTCCGGATGAGAATACTAATAAAATAATTTTTCTTTTTTTTCAGTTCAATGTCTCACACTTTATCACTAGTTCCCTTTTGTTCTTTCTTTTGGTGACTTGAAATTAAAGATCTTTTTTTCAGAATCCATTGCGTTTATTTGTAATAATTTTGGTGCGTCCTCTTCTTTATGGCAATGCAGAGTCTTTTTTCTGAATTACATGCTTCTTGCCCTAGGATGAAGGCTCTACAGCTAGGTTCATGATTTCTTGGAGGTCATACTCAATTATTTTATTCACTTAGTTATCAAGATTCATTTTATTGTATTTATTATTGCATGAAATTCATTGGAGGGATTGTCATGGGTGTTCTTTTTGAAGTGTTTATCTAAAGGACTGAAATCATACTTGACCTTAAAATTATCACATCAACCAAACTTCAAGAAGGCCAAACTTTGAATCTGCAAACCAAAAAATTTAGATGCAGGTCAAAGAGTTTGGATGCATTGACAGATCACGTTGAAGAATTCTTGAAATTGATGTCTTGTTGGTGTTGTAATGAATTCCAACTTGAATGATTTGCAAAATGCATGTGGAAAAGATAGACTTTCTGTAGTTGTTTTTAATGAGGACTAGCATTCTACTTTCTCATGAGCAAAGTAATCTGATTAGCTCCAGGTTGCACCATTAGCAGAAATGGGTGTAGAAGACTCGCCGACAGAAGAAGCAATTGGAGAAATGGGTTTAGAAGCCCACTTATAAAGTGGAAGTCTTGATCTTTTGCTTCTTGGCTTGCCTAGAATTCTAATTCTTGAACAAAGAATAGATCTCTTCACAGTGCAGGACCTGTTATCTGATTCTGAACTGAGATCAGAACTTTTGGCATTTTCAAAAGTATAATTTTTGACATTTTCAGAAGCATTTTCCGGGCCTTGTTCTTCTTTCATTTTATACTTGAAATCAGCAGAAGTTATCTATTTTGGTTCTCCTCCTGAGAATTCTTTCATCCAATCAATGTCATAGAAACAGTCTATAGGGAAAAGAGATCCCACTTCTAACTGTTACATAAATAAAGAGAAAACCCATGTCAGAGATTATTCATATAATAGTTCTTGACGTTTTTGGATTCGACTGAATTAGTTTTGTTTTGCATCAAGAATTTGGATCACATTCTGTAATCTATTATCAGGATGATAGAGAGTTGAATGAGAAAATGATGTATCATGAAGTGCCATCCCAAACGTTGATACAAAAAAACTAAAACAAATGAATCTAAAAATATCAAACACTAATTATAATAAACTGTGAAAATCTAATATCTTTAATTACTTAGTATTTGTAAAAATTTCTTCTTAGACAAAAATATTAACCCTTTTCATTGATAAATTAACAGAATCTCATTAGAAACACACTTACAGGAATAAACATGTCACCAGCATTGTTTTCCTGAATGACATCTTTAAGTTCCTCGTCACTATTGTGCAGCAGGTCATCAACATTGTAAAGGATATCATCCATGTTATCCAAATCCTACTTTACTCTACAATGAGTATGTCATGTCAGTTTAAAATATATATTTTCAAAACGTTGATGTAAAAGTGCTTCTATAATTGAATCCAAAAATCAATCATAATCAATAACATGAATTGTGGAAATCTGATCAATCTAATATATTCCCTGCCAAATTAAAAAATCACACTATTACTAAGTACCCAACTGTGTATAACATGGTATGACATATCAAGATATCAACTTGTTGGTTAATAGATTTGCCTGTTACACATTCTAATTCTTTAACTTCTGCATGCCCATAAACAAAAGACAAAAATACACCAACAGCTGGATAACTGCTTAAACAGTTAACCTCTGTATATGGGTACAGCTCCCCAAGAATGATTTTCAATAAGCTTAAGTTATGACAAATTTCCATGCACACTTTTTACCAGAAAGCATTAAAGGTATTTAAGCATTCATATGTGAACACAAAATGAACACTGCAATGTTTTCAAGCACATATTTCTTCTAAAAGCTCACAGACTTTCATTCTTCTAATTGGCAAGACAGACATTTCAAAAGTTTTCCTTTTGCACACTCATATACATTGTATTAGAAAGATAACAAATTCCACAATTGAATCAAATCTTCACAGAGATTCACACTTCAATTCATAAACACACAGATTTATAAGTCGAAAAATGCTGCAATTTCATTCACAAATCAAATTGTCTTTCTTTTGTATTGCAAAAATATAAAGCTTTCTGTTCTATCTTAACCCAAAAATTCTCGGACCTTTTACAAGGCTTTTTAATCAAATAAATATAGCCGCTAGGCTATGATAGTTTGTTACAATTAAACCAAAGTAAAAAATGTTAGTTTTAATACTTTCAGATTGACATAACTTAGAATTTAGATTTAGTTTCTAATTAGTTTGTTTAACTGAAAGAAAATGACAACATAGAAATGAACAAATTGAGAGCAAGACACAGTTACCCTGGGAAAACCTCCTAGGAGGAAAAACCCAGCCAGAAAAGATCCTTAGATCTGATTATGGATTATAGTTATGTAATCATTACAATACTTATCTCATGTATTTGCAGGTTCAGATGTTGCTATCACAAGAGGTATGAGGTGATTGCCTTCAACAATCACTTGCTGTCATATGAAGGATAGATGTTGCTGGTCCCTTACCCTAGATTGTAGGCCTTCAAGGAATTCGCTGTGTATAACCTAGATGGCAGTCCTTCAAGCAGTTCGCTTTGTATACATAAATGGTAGTCCTTCCAGTAATTCGCTGTACATGTATGAATGGCAGACCTCCAATCAGTTCGCTGTGCATTCACTGAATTTTGCCAACACCTCAAGATGAATTTCGCATAAGATGAAGGAGCTAATTGACTTGAGTGAATAACAAATGAATCTTGATCTTTTATTTATATGGAGCGAACTCCTTAACTAGGTCGGCTTTTCCAATAATTAAACTTTTAATTATTTCCTTTTAACTGCCTTGTTAATAGGGTCGGCCCTATTGGATAGCACGCTGAGTGTTTATTTGATATAGCGTGGGGGATAGGGCCACATTGGAGGGAAGAGGGACCAGCCCTTATTTGGGCGGATTCCAATGTTGCCCAAGGCAATATGAATCCGCCCTTCCCTAATTAATATCAACAAAAAAGATTAACTCTCCATGAGAGTTAAAGAAGTCTATCCTTAAAACTGAAAAATAACTACTAAACAAGAAAAGCGGCATAAGCCGCGAGCAACAGTAATGCGATCAAGCTCTTGCAGACAACGTGGCCTCCACCTATTTATCCTGAGGCGAAGGAGTGCTTCGAATATTACGCCATTCCAAATGAGCTGAGGAGAAGTTGAGAATAAGTTGATAATGTAGAAGACCGATATGAAGTATTCATTGTGTCCAGACTTCCTTCTTTTTGCTCACCTGCATAACCTTACCCTTATGTGTTTCAAGATGATCGAAGCAAACCACTAGCATGGATTCAAATTCATGCAATTTTCGAGAAATCCTCTATTGTTAAGGATTTTGCTTCTTGGATTTGTTGCACTCGATCCTTGAAAGCTTGAATCATATCAGATGAATCTTCTAGCGTCTTCTTATCTTCTTTCAAGAGCTGAATATCTATGCACTTCATATCTTTCTGCATAGTATTAATCAATTCTTTTAATTCCTTCAAGAGCTTGATGGATTCTTCATGTCCCTATTCAATAGTTGAGTTCCTCCATTCAATATTTTCTTTGCATACGAAAAGCACATTGTCGTCAAGACTATGTACTGGCTTTTCTGCCAGGAAGTTCATGACTCCATACCTCTGAGTATTCCTCATTTGCTTTAGTACAACCACCCATTTGCTTTTCTCTTTTTCCCAAGCATTTATTTCTGTTTCCAACTCCTTGCCCACGGACTCTGCATTTTCAAATACTTTAACCAGATCAGAAATGTAGCTTGTACCTTGCCGGGCAATTGATTCCAACCACTCATTGAAGACGTCTGCTATTATCCAGCTTCTCTGAACCTGATCAAGCAGTCTCTGGTTCATTGGTGACCTTGGATCAAATGACAAAGGAACTTGAGAAAGCGGCCATGGATTAGGACCCTGTATGGCATTGATGTATTGGGCCATTTGCATTATGATCTGTTTCATTTCATTTTTATCCTTTTCGTCTTTCCAAGTCCTGGTCAGAATTCGCTTGGTGGAAGTCTCCAGGTGCTTGGCATCCGTAGCTCGAGAGGTCACCCCTAAATCAATCTTCTTAATAACGAAGTCCCTCTCAGTGATATTCTCAGCATCTTTATCTGTTGGGGGTCTGACTACCTCTGCAATCCAATGTCCTGTTTGGTCATCCACATCTATCATCGCTTCATTTTTAAGTCTCTTGGACTTTGATGTTCTTCCCAAACACTTACTGACCATGTCCTCCATTGGAATTGAGATTGCAATTATTAGAATAATATCTTTCTCTTTGTGTTATTAATGGTCATTTAAGTTGTTTCTAATTTCACCTCTAGTTAATGATTGTTTCTTTTAGAAACATCGTCTTTGTAACTCTATTTAAAGGAGCTTTGTCTCCTTGATTAATTGAACAACATCGATTCTTTGAAATCCATATGCTTTTGCATCTGTATTATGGTATCAGAGCCTTGGTTATTTTCGAAATAATTTTTCAATTAAAATTTGAAAAATTTATTTGTTTATTCGAAATTGCTACTTTGGCAGTTCGTTTTGGCCGCAGCTACTAGGGTTTTCTCGCTATTTTTTGCCCTCTCCCGCGACGCGTTTTTTTCCCGCCTGCAAATTTTTTTTTCTGCCATTTTTGGACGGAAATCTGCATTTTCGGCTAGGGTTTTGACCCTCCAGATTCAGTCGAAATTATTTTCTGAGCACAGATTCATGGTGGGTTTTTTGAGATCTCAACTGGGTCGTCGTCATAATTTTTTGGGTGCCTCGATTTTCGAGCCAATGGATCCAAATTCCGACAGTAGATTCTTTCTGGGTTTTTGCAAGGATTTCTAAGTCAACCGATTTTTTTTTCGAAATCCGTGCCATCCGTACTTCATTTTTCTTGAAGTCTGTACTCGCATCTGTCTCTGTTTCTACATTGGGATTCAAGTTTTTTGAATTTCGTGCCAACGCCTCTTCTTAGTTTTTCGGTTGTCATGCATTGGGAAACGTGTAAGATGGCGTCATTGACCAACTTGATGTTGGAAGGCAGTCAAGTTTTGTGCACCTAGCATCTTTTTAGTACCTCGTTTTTCATGCCTCGAAAAGCGTGAAGATGGCTTATGGGCATCGATGTTTGTTTCGGTTTTTAATATTTTTTTACTTAAAAACAATTCTGATGGGTTTTAATATTTTTTTTCCCCTTGAAAAAATCTGTGGGTTTTAATATTTTTTTTCCCTTGAAAAATTTGTGGGTTTTAATAATTTTGTCCTAAAAAATTATTTGTGGTTTTTTAAATGTTTTTTGTCCCTGTAAAAAAAATCATGGGAGGGTTTATGATTTTTTCCTCAAAAATTGTACTTTGTTGCAGTCTGTTTTTAGTCGCAGCTGGAGTTGTTGTGCGAACATCTGCACTAGTTTCTTGTTTGCAGTCTATTTTCAGGCATCTTGCTCATTTGCAATAGTTTGGAGGGTTTGCCGATTTTTTTCTCAAAATCGTGACAGCTGTTCTTGGTGTGTCTCTGGTTATAGGGAGGGACAGTTCTCCAACATCAGGTTGGACGGTTGGTGTTGTTTTGGGTATCTCCAGAAGTTCTGCAGTTTCTGGGAGGGTTGGTGGCAGACTCATCTCTAGTGGCAGAGTTAGTGGCAGGCTTTTGTCTTATGTTGCAACGTGTTTTGAGAAGAAGGGGGCAACCTTCTCTGTTATTTCTCTTGGTAATTAGAACAATGACCATTAAGGGAGGGTATTAGAAGAATATCTTTCTCTTTGTGTTATTAATGGTCATTTAAGTTGTTTCTAATTTCACCTCTAGTTAATGATTGTTTCTTTTAGAAACATCGTCTTTGTAAACTCTATTTAAAGGAGCTTTGTCTCCTTGATTAATTGAACAACATCGATTCTTTGAAATCCATATGCTTTTGCATCTGTATTAGGAATTACATTTCTTTTCTTAGTAAGTGAAGCACGTAACCATTTGGGAACAATAGATGTTTCCTTGGATGGAGGTGATTGCTGGTTAGTGATGACAACGACCATGGTGTTCACAGAATCCTCAGCTTCTTGGGTTTCCTTTCCCTTATCAACAACACTAGTAATTAGCTTGTCCTGCATCTGAGCATCCATCATCCCTTGAGTTTCTTCTTTGGAGTCCAAATCTACTACAAGTGGACTTGTAAGGAGTTTTTGACTGCTTTTCTTACTACGAGATTTGGTGACACGAGTAGGGGAGGCACTCAAAGAAGAGACACGAGCAGGGGAGGCACTTAGAGAAGATTCTCCTAAATTTTCAATTTTGATTCTCTCGGTCCTCTGTTTCTCATTACCTGCAATATCAATAGCAATGTGAGAAGGGGGAAGAGATACTTGAGAAGTTGCACGAGTTTGACCAACTTTTCTACTCTTAGGTGCAGACATGGACTGTTGTCCAAAACGGCAGTCTTTTAGCCATCTTTCTGTTTGTCTAATCACATTGAAGGTTCTAGCCTGAATGTTGTCATCCCCTTTTCTATCCCAATCAACTTCTGGAATAGGTTGCCCCTGTAGCTTCTCCTTGAACTCAGGATCAACAACTTCCTCGCCTTCGTCCTCTTGTACATCGGAGATATTCATGGACAAACCCATTGTCACAATTTGTTGAACTGTGAACCTCGACCACAATCTTCTTCTGACTTCAAATTCATCATCACAGTTTTCCCAGTAATCTTCTAGCTGAAGTTCATGACAAAAATCAACATCAACATTTAAGCTCTCTATGGCAAACCTTCGGCTATCAAAATTATGTCTAGCAACATATAACTGCAGATTGAACTTCTTGAATTCAAGTTCAAGATTCAAGGCATCTGGAACGGATCTACATCTAGAATATCCTAGCTCTACTGGAAAGACAACTCCAGACTTTCCTGCACTTCTCTTATCAATATAGGCTAGCTGTCGACTAACTTCAATCAAAATATAGCTATCCAGAGCATACCTGGGTAACCTTTCCTGAAAGGTTCACCCTAGAAGCCACCAACTCTAATATAGGTGAACTGAGCAAACTGGATGAAGAAACTACCATAGATACCTATGAATTCCATTGCTTCTGTTGACAATCTCCTGTTTGTGTTACCCTGCAACTCATGAACCAATCTTCCTGCAAAAATGTCATTCCACCTCATGAAGTTTTCAACATATCTCTGCTGCTGCAGGTGAGGATAGTATTCATATACCCTTATTCCATCAATCCAAGGTTTATGGTGTAAGCCATTCCAATCTCGAGTGCAAGCAAGCATATAAAATAGGTACGAGGACATATAAAAACCACTCATCCTTGCAAATTTGTTTAAACTCTCATGCAGTCTCTCTGCAACAACTTGTCCCCAATCTAGCTGCGTGCTTCCATTCAACATGACTTGAATGTAAAAATACATCCAGTCGTCCCAATAAAAGGCATGAGCATTTCCCTTCAATTTGTTCAACAGAACAACAATATCCCGTACTTCTGTTATGAAATGCTCTCTGGTGAGTGGCCTTGGTAACCTGGAACCTCCTTTTTGAACTTTCAATAACTAGTTTCTGGCAATTATGCTTCTATAAGTGCTCTTCTTCTCAGTGGAGTATGAAGTACCAATGGTCCAATCTTCATACGACTCCTTATGAGGAATGCCCATGGCTTCCATTATGGTCTCCCTATCAATTTTCAACAGCACCTCACCATTGATGGCCCTAATACACCTGTGTTCTGCATCATACTGGTTCATACATTCCAAAACTAGCTCTGGGCATGGTGCAGCAATAGGAAATGCAGCGGCCTCGACCAGACCACTTCTTACAATTTTCTCCATCATGGAATTTTGGGCTGGATTCTTAACTCTTTCAAGGAAATCAGTGAGGTCTGCTTGTGCTAGTGAAGTGTCACCCATCTCTGGAAGTGAGCTAACCAAACAGGAAGTACGCCCCAATTTCGGCAGAGTTGGCCTCATGATGGCCCCTCTTATATTTATCAAATAATTGCAGGAATAAAACGAATTCCTCTACACAACAAAGGGAATGAACAACAACTAGCTTCTGAACAAGAAAATACAGCAGAAGAAGAAACAATTGCAACTAACCTGATCCCAATAGCAAATTCTTGAAAACCTTCTGAATGCAGATACAATACCTCCGGCTTCGTTCGCTTTCACGGCTACTGAGAAGTACTAGAAAGATTGCTAGCTTTTGCAAAAAAAAGAATAAAATCTCTCTCAAATCCTAGCTAGCTATACTAATTCAGTAAGCTTGTGTGAATTGACACCTGATTTGATGGATATCTGGCATGCTTTTAATTTCGGGTCATTCCATTACATGACACACGAGCTACCATGATTATTTGCCATAATTAGAAACTAACATTTCGAACTACCCGGAATATTCCCCTTTCCCCTCACCATTTTCCCTCCATGGTACGCACACCACTTCTAAATGAAGCCTCGGACTATGAATTCCGAACTTTGAACCATGAACCAAGAACCGAGAGGTTCAAAGGTTCAAGTTCAACTTTGAGAAATAACATATAACATAATATAAAACAGTCCTCACGACATAACAACAAAAGGACAATGAACGAGCAAAGACAAAACTGACGCATGATCAACTTTGAACCCTGAACATTGAACTGAAAGGTTCAAAGGTTCAATTTCAATATAAATTTTCAACAAAGCGCTCGCCTTTACCATTTAACAAAGCCGCGAAGACAACTATCTTTAAAGTGCGCTTTGAACTTGAACTTTGAACTAAGGCAAGGTTCAATGACTTGAGTTCAAAGGAAGGAAATATACAACCAAAAAGGAAAATAAAAATTAAAGGACGACCTTCGAATTGAAACTTAAAGAAAAGAAGGGAGGACTAACACAACTATATTCAATGGAGATCTTATTCAAACTATTTGTTATGAATACTTACAGAAACCCTAGTTAGATGGTTATTTACTTTCCACTCCGCTTTATGGCCATGCACAAGTCTATCATTCAAAGAAATCTTCCACTAATGGATCATTTAGGATGAAACAGTTAAAAACATGAGAAGTTTCAGAAAGGACCATACCTCTGCCTAGCCTATTTCTTAGTTAAACAGTCCCAACAAATTCTACAGGCCAAGATTGAAAAGCTACTCTATTGGAAAGCTTTGGTGTATAACATTTAACCACCTAGTTCTGTTCCTGTTTGCAAGACATTCTCATTATAAAAAGATGAAAAACAACTGAGTTTTGATAAAATTTAGTGACATTGGAAATGGTAAACACAAAGCTAAGGGTCTTCTATTTTCCACCTCATACAATGCAATGATTCCTACAATGTAAGGCTTGCATTCTGCAAATACAACAATACTTTTGGAATTTTTGTGCAATGCTGGATGGACAATCAACTCACCAATGGACAGTCTATTTATGTTCCCTAAGCTTTGTCTACTGCTGAGAAGGTTGTGTTTTTCATCCACAATCTTTAAGTTTCAGGTGTTAATTCCGTATGGATATTAGGGGTGTGATTAGGATGTGTTTTTCATTTACAATCTTTAAGTTTCAGGTTTTAATTAGGTATGGATTTTAGGGGTGTGATTTTTTTATAATTTTTTTTCAATATGTATAACATTATTTTATGATTGATAATCTAGATGTTCAGTCATAAAAGAAAAACAATGATACTCTTTCATTCATAAAATAAATAGGTTACAACGACAATACCACCTCTTAACTAACACACTCTAGAATGAGCTCTAAATTAATGTATTCTTGAACATGTTTGTCTAATATAATTTTAATGTAAAATAATTGAAAACAGATTTTTATTTACATATACAACAAATTCATTTGATCATGTAATATTTCCCATAGATGGAAAAACTCACATACAGTAATAAAATTTTGTTACTTATATTCATTAAAAAATGGCTCTTAGCTTGACTGTCCTAAATGTTGTTTGGGATTGGCATGATAGTTAGAAAACTTTGTATCATTATTCACATAGCAGTCCTTTTTGTCACTGTGGTTAGCTTCATGATTTTTTGCCACTGTGGTTAACCCTATCCTCTGCTTCTACAATCTTCTTTCAAAATTATGCATACCTTTTAGGACTGTTATTGTTATCATGGAAAAATTTCATGAGGACCTTGTAGTGAATGAATTTCCATTACTCTCATTGAGGATTCTTCTCCTTGGTATTGAAAGAAACACAAATAACGTACAATATTCATGCAAGGTACCGTCTTCAAGTTTTCATGTAACCATGATTTGGTTCCAAAAAAAAAAGAAACCAAACCCTTTACTATGAATACAGAAATGGCTTTGTTTTCATGCAAAGCAAAGAATAATTTCGGTGAAATAGGGCAGACCTGTTTTGATGAAAAATGGCGTGCTTAGTCCCTGCATGGTTTGATGGTATCACTCTCCATGTGACACAATGAATTCCCCCCTCTTATTTAAGAGGTTACTTAACATGTTAAGTGAGCTAAGTATCAACGTTAGATATTTCTAATTTCAGAGGTTACTTAGCATGGTAAATGAGCTTCACAAATGAAGCTTGTAAAAATAATAATATTGATTTGTGATTTATAATCATGACTCTATTATGTGCAGTGAACTTGTTTTTTGAAAATTTACTTACAACTTCTATCAAATCAGTTAAATGCATATTTTTAAAGATTATTTTACAAATTTATGTGTATTATAATGTTCAAAAGTATGCAAATAAAGCATACTTCATTATTTAATTTATGAGGTATGTGTTATGAAATATCAATTTTATGGTTGTGATCAAATAATGAGGTATGCTTTCTCTGTATCCCCAAGTCAATCTTAGCTTTTACGGGGGGCATAAGTACAATAATCTTGACTTGTGGTTTTTAGTTTTGGGACAAACACTAAGTCGACCTTCTTAACCAATTAGGATTCCCATTGGTTCTGTAAATCCGAGCAGTTCTAAGTTTATGATCACATCAGGTATCATTGTTATTATTATTAGTATCAAGCATATTGATTTACACACCTAGTAACCTTTGAACAATTGTATGTCTTTTCTTTCCTATCCATTGATATTGATTCTAAAATGACATCACTGAATTGTCACATAGTATCAACGCTAAGAATCTCCTCCCCCATCCATAAATTTCTTGTGGATGTGCATAGTCATGCACTAAACCTTTTTACTTCCCAGTCTGAAGAGATGTGGAGTGAAGAAAAATCCCATTTTGGTGCAAACTTTGGTCAAAGAGAACTCTCTCCATTTGAGAAAGGGTTGTGCTTTATCAAATTGGTCAAGCTGCTACTACTTCGGACATTTTTATTCTACATTCATTTATTTCCAGTTTATGCATGGAGAATGCCACTACGAAACCTTGTGGACTGTTTTTTGTTTATTTCTACATCTTTACAAGAAGATACTTTATTATTCATTTGAAGAAGGCATTTTTTTGTTGACAAAATCCCATCAACCCTCAATCCACAAGTGCAAAGATGCCTTTGCCTACAAACTATGTTTTCTATTTTCCCAACAAGTGTGATGAAATCGCGGTCTTTGTAGTTGTAACTTCAAATGCAATTACTATGTTTGGCTAGTGACATCGTTTGTATATATTGAATTTCTGTTATCTAACTTATCTGTGGTTAAATTTAGATACTAGTTCTTGTGAGAAGTGAAATGATGCAATTCTATTGAATCAGAGAACTAACAGCTAGTGTCATCTTTTATTTTTTGGTTTATGGTAAATAGGTGATTGATCACGTAGGTCTTTCAACCTAAGAAAATGCTCAGACAAGGATCCCCTTTTGGTCAATTTTGTGTAGAAAAACAATTTCTTAGATACAATACAATGCATGACTCTTATTTCATGTTTTTGATATTTATTTTTCAGACTTGTCAATAAGATAACAATAGGAGTGGCATTTCAGACTTCGGGTATAAGATCATCAGATACGTAAAGCTTGAGAAGTAAGAGCACCATATAGAGGTGTGAGATTTAGTGTGTTAGATGAAGTGGTCATGGAAGTGGGTGTGGAGACTGTTGTATAAATTGCAGCTACAACAGTTGTATCTAGAGGATTTCTGAGTGTGTTTTAGACCTAATAAAGTGTTTGTTTTGTGTCTAAAGCACTGTCATATAGTTAGCTGATTGGATGGTTTATTCACCTATTTGGAGGTGTCTTTGGTGCCATTGCAGCCTCCTAGAGATCTGATTTCAACCACAGAAAACCATGTTGACAATGCTGATAATGATTATTATAAATGAATCTATAATTTGTTCTTCTTCCTGTAGAATTTTGGCTCCAACCACCTATATTTTCTTTGCCTCTACTCTTCCTGTTATAGCATTTGGTGCAAGGATTGAATTGACAACTATGTTTTCATTTTCATCTTCCATTGGTACTCAAAAATTCTTTATCACTTCTTATGGATACTCTGTTTCTAGATATTGGATTTGTGAATGTAAATTTGCTTGATTTCAAAGGTATTTCTGAAAACATATGGTAATACCTTCTTAACACATTTTTTCTTTTGCAGATGGCACCTTAACTACTATTCAGACATTGATTTCTACTAGCTTATGTGGAATTGTGCATTCCTCGATTGTTGGACAACCCCTGTTGATTCTTGGAGTTGGAGAATCCACAACTCTTATGTTATCAGTTTTGGGAGAGGTTTCTTACATTATTCATTGCACCATCACGGAGAATTAAGTGAGTCTTAAGCATCTTTAATTCATTGTTATTTTGTCGTTCATCCTTTTGGGTTCTTCATATTTGTCTTAAAATTTGACAATCTAATTCATGAAAAGTTTGGTTGAAATGGGATTGAAATTTATTCCCTGAAAATTTTTGTGCTTTTAATTAAACATAATAAGTGGTTATTAAGAACTAAACCTTTTGAAATGACAACCTCTTTTTTGCAAATTGCTTGAAGATGTGCATGCATCATTTCTGGAAAAAGTGTCATTCAAGATTATTGCTAACTTTACATTGTTGCAGTTTATTTACTTACTATTATGCTTTGGTATTACAAGGATACCAATAGCAGGGATACTTTTCCCTTTTCCTTTATTTTTGCTTATATCAATCAGACAATATATCCTCCCAAAGCTATTTAAGCTTTAATGCCTAAGTGAATTAGATGCATCTGAATATGAGGAGAGTGAAGCCCTTACTCATTGCTAGAGGAGTTTCAGTTTGAGTGTAATTTCCTTACCTGTCAAAATTTTACATCACTATAATTCTTTACCTGCTCCTCATTATTTTGTCTTTAGTATTGGAATCTCTTATAAGTGCTTGTATTTTGGTTTCTCTTGACTAGAAAATACAGGAGCGTAATATTGATGTTCTAGATATATTGGAAGGCATGAACGAGTATATCGATGATGCTGAAATGTTGGATGAAATGACTACTAGGAGCCGTTGTTAATTGAAACATTGGCCTCTATGATTTTGATTTGTTTGGAATTTTTTTTCAGGCTTTCTTTATTGAATAATATGCAATAAATTACTTCCAAGATTGGAAAGAGTTGGTTTTAGGATCCACTCTAAGTGTTTGATGAAATTTAGTTAGCAAGAGGGCAGTTTGAATTTGCGGATTGATGACTTACACCTGATTTGCATTGAACATGTTCACAAGGGTCACATGTTCTCAACCATTACTCAGACTTAAAACTCACTACTAAACCAAAGGGTGTTTGAGACCCAAGATTCTGAAGGGTAAAACTATTCTTTAAAGGGTGCTAGCTTAATGGAAGAGCACCTGCTTTACAAGCAGGAGGATGGTGGTTCAATTCCATCATGCCCTAACATGAATTAATCAATGATATTGTAGTTTACATTTAAAAATATTGATTTATCTGAATAGTGAGCTTTTTTTAAAAATATATTGTTTTATATCATCTCTAGAGAGACAAAAGTGGTATTCTCTCTAATGAGAATATTTGTATCATCTTAAGAAAGACAATAAGTGGCATTAAAGACATATTTGTCTCTATAGAGACAATATTTTTTTATTATCGGTATAGAGACAAAAATACAATTGTCACTCGAGACAATAATACTAGTGTTTTTTATTGTATTTATAAAGACAATTTTTTAGGACAATAATTTAAGACACTCGCTTAAAGACAATATTTAACACAATACATAAGTTTTATTTTGTCTCAAGTTAAGACAAATCACTCAAAAATTGTCTCAAATATTGTCTTAAAACCCCCCTCTATGTAGTAGTGTCATCACCAGGTAACAATGTTGAGGCTCAAACTCGTGAGCACATTGGATCAGTGAAGACACAAGCTAGTAATCACAATGGCCTGATGGAAGTTTGAACCTTGATGGTCATAACATCAACAACATTACTCAACCAACAGTGATCATAACATCAACAACACCACTTAACCAACACATTATGAAAAGAACCATAGAAAGTTCAGCAATTAAACAACTACAATTGATTCAATGTTATTCTTCTCAGTGATAATCGACAAGCACTTGCAGGGATCTCTCATATCGTTCCACGTCACCCTCTAATGTGCCTTCCAACATCCTCACAACTTGGGCCATGCTTGGCCTCCCATTCTCATCCTGTTGAATGCACAGAATGCTTACCCTGACTGCTCTTCTAACCTCTTCAATGTCCAGTTTGTCTGCAATCCTTTCATCCACAATACCCATTGTGTTTCCTTTTTGAATTTGAGTTGCTGCCCAGGTGGGGAAGTAGTACTGAGATTCCTGCACGCTCAAGTCACTATTTCGTCTGCCTGAGATTATTTCCAACAGGGTCATGCCGAAGCTGTATACATCCACCTTCGCTGTTATTGGCATGCCGGTCAGCCACTCAGGAGCCAAATATCCTCTGGTTCCTCTTGTTGTTGTCAACACTGTGCTGAAATCTCTACCAACAAGCTTTGCCAGCCCAAAATCAGCCACTTTTGGAGAGAAATCAGCATCTAGAAGAATATTTTCTGGCTTGATATCACAATGGATGATGCAATCTCTGCATTCTTCATGGAGATAGAGTAGCCCTCTTGCAATGCCTATAGCGATTCCAAATCTGGTATTCCAGTTTAGCACCTTGTCATCTTCTTTAGATTTGCTGAACAAAAAAGAGTTGAGAGACCCGTTTGGCATGTACTCATAAACAAGCATTCTATGAGACCCCTCTACACAGAATCCCCGAAGCCTCACCAAATTTACATGCTGTATGTTTCCAATAGTACTTATTTCCGCACGGAATTGCTTTTCTGCTTGTGTGGAACCCTCTAATCTTTTCACGGCCACAAGTGTATTGTCTGGCAGAGTTCCTTTGAAGACAGAGCCGAACGCTCCCTTTCCCAACTTATGTGTGAAATTCTTACTTGCAATTTTGAGCTCCTTGTTGGTGAATGTTGTGAGCGATGTTGGTGTGTCGTAGTTGTCGATTTTATGAAGCAGTCTCGCATGCCTACACTGAATAAACCGTGCAACAATGAACAGGGTGCCCAAAACAACAACCCCCAAAGGAATTGAAATGGAGAGTGCAACTACTCTGCTGCTGCTGCTTCTTCCTGCGTAGGCTGACAACTGTGACACGTCAGAAGCAGACAATCGAATGAACAAGGGTTGTCTGTCATTTGAATCAGCCTGCATGCTTAACAGATCACCAAACCACAATTTACAATTAGAATTAATGAAAGCAAAGGCTGTGCAGGAACAATTGATGAGACATGCAGTTTTACATCCTTGTAGAGTTGACTCTCTGGTATTTTGAAGAGCTGCCTCGTATTCTGACAAGGACATATTATTGACTTGGAGGAAACCATCTGTGCTGCCACTTGCACTGCAGGTTAATGGAGTACGACGAACACAACCGCTTGACCACCATTCCCGAGAACTCCAGACAGTAGAGTTTCTTGGCTGGAATCCCTGCACACACCTGCATGACTGAATGTTTACTTGGGTGAAGCACAATCCATAAGCCCCACATACACCATACACCTCACAATTTGTATGGGGTGAATTATGAATCAGGTTCCAGCCTATATCATTAATCCACAGGTAGAATGATAGCTGACCGTCCCAGCTGAGAAATTGCCTCCCCATCATTGTCAAATTAGCTTTGGGTGAAAGCCAATATGCGTAGTACATTTTTGTCGGAGAAACCACTACGAATTCCTGCTTATACTTGGTATCAGATGTTGCCCGCGGCATGCTGGTAAAATATCTACCAGTCCAGTCTCCCGAGGTTTGATATGAAACACCATTTTTATACTGCATCACAATTTCTGCCTTTCCTGGAGATGGATTCAACAGGACAGAGAAAGGCCCAGGCGCTGGATCCACCGGACTCTTCCAAGAGGACAATTTCAAGCCTTTCCAAAGCTTCATGGTAGGCATAAAATGATCGGTGGGATTTTCGAAGCTCTCCCACACAGTCTGAGAACTGTTTTGGACATCTAAAAGAACACAATTACCAGTGTCCAGTATAGAAGCCCTTGATGCCTTCGCTTGCTGAGTGTCATTACTCGACCAAATGACTTTTCCTTGCAGATCAGATACAGTGAGATAACCAGATGTAGAGAGAGAGAAAACGCCGGGCATGTTTCTGATGGGAGTTTCTCTGTTAGCCACCCAAATGATGGTCTTATCAGGGATCTGAGCATACCAGATGCCAATATACCAGTTGGTGGTTCCGTTGGGACAGAAAAATCCCAATTCAAAAGTGCCATTCTTTGAAATGATGGTCTGATTTTCCCTCAGAGAAGCCCCCAAAGAGAGGGTGTCTACACCAGCAACTAACAAATTGCAACTGCGCTGGAGAACAAGCACACCAAGAGCTAAAATGAAAAAAAGATCCATTTTCTTTCTTTCTATTAATTACGGATGCCCTGAAATGGAAGATATATATCTGGTGTCCGAAGTTGTGATCCTTGCTAGTTTTAAAAGAGATATTAGATAGACCATCGAATGCACGTTGTTGACCCAATTTTTTGTTCAACTCTGAATGCTACGTTGCCTTCAACTTTGTTGGTGAAACTTGACTTATTTGTCTTCGAATCCACTGTGCTCAGACTCCAGAGACATTTGTGGTGGAAAAAGCAGAAATATTTAATTTTGTAAAGGGTAATTAATGTTTGGCGACTACATTTTGTGTGCTCATTCCAATCACGTGCTTGCCCAAAACATTATCTTAGTCACCGCGAAGTATTTGTGTAACAGAGAAATTTCGTAGCAAGTAAGCACTGTATTGTGGTCGTATATTTACTGAAAACAAGAGCTTAGATGATCATTGAAATTGAAATAGTCGTTTTGCAATAAATTCGAAGGAAAATTGTCACATCATAGCTTTTTCTATTTTTTCTTCAAATCTTTTATCTCGTGGATGGGCTATAAATGTTCCTTTGACAGGGAGTCTCAGACATGACACTAGATATTAGATGACTTTGGAGAATGCCAATTTGGTTCTCTCAATTTAATTTGGTCGTCGTCACTGTCTCTCAATCCTAAAGCTAATTTACTTATGTTCAAACCCACATGTTTGACTCAATAAATGTTGATAAAGTTTGATGGTATGTTTCAATTGATGGTGGGGTATTTAGGGTATTTAGTGAGTTCAATTGAATATATTTGTACATTTTCTGTCAGAGATTACGTTTTTTCATGTTGGGATTGCAACAACATATCTGAAGGAGATTGGTTTTCTTCGAGTTCATCCGTTCACTAAATAGTGCATATGTAGGGAATCTCATGTTTGGATTTTTACTTTGTTTTTGTTTTTCTTCTTCTCTCTATCTTTCTGTTGTTCTAGAATCACTTGCGAACTCAAGCTCTGAGGATCACCTACAAAAACTGAAATAACTTTCTACAAGAAAGAAAAACAAGAGTATAAATTTGCAATAATGGATGCAAAATATATTGAATCAAATACGATCACTGATGTGCACATACAATTTATGCAATGAATGAAACGTACATATGATATCTTTGTTATATAGACAAGGTTGAAAGATTAAGACTAACTAGGATGATGACAAGTGCATTTATCCTATGTCATGTGACAACTATGGGGATAAGATCACATGTCTACAAGAGACTTCTAGAAATATTCCTAGTTCACTAAGTAAACTTAACATGTGAACATATGTAAAAAGACATTAACTAGGAACTAGTTAGATAATGTACCTTGTTCATATTACAAAGATGAAAAATTATCAACTTAATCCGCCACCTTCGATTATCAAGGAATTTATATATATTATCATTTCTTAACAGAGTCGCCACCAAGGAGTTTTTCATAACACATTATCGCTACTATACATTGTCATTTCTTATTGAATCGCCATCAATCGCTCTCCCTTCATTCTTTGCTAGTGGCTCCTTCCTCGGACACGTAAGATTGTTTGGCCTAAGTCATAGGGTAGTCGACACCGAGACTTATGGTATTAGCTTCCTATCACTTGATTACCATGACTTGTATATACTCCTTTAATTTGGATGTGGTCATTACTTTATTATTGCATTTGCCACATCACTCCCTTTGATGTCATATTTATAATTAATTATTCTTATTATCTGGTGTTTGCATTTGCCGCCTTCTTCATCGTACTTCTAGGGTTGATCATTTAATCACTTATGTCTTTCCTTCGGGAAGGTTGATTATCATAAAACAGTCTATGAGAATACATTTTGCAATTTTGTCTCTTTAGAGATTTCAGAAAATTGCGGTGCTGGGTTATCATGGTATAAAGCGTGGGGACATTACATCAAATGCCTCACTAATACATTTTCCCAATTTTTTTTCCTTTATGCTGCCAACTACTTACTTCCTTCGACAACCTCTCTTTCTTGCGCAAGCTTCTCTTTTTGGTTACCACACACTTGCACTTCTTTGCTTCCTCTATCACTCCTTGTGTCCTCTCTACACGACACTTCCTCTTTACACGACTCTTCCTCTCCTCTTTTTTAGTATCTTACATTGCACTAATATTCTTCCCCTATCAATTTTTTATTTTATTTTCCTTTGACCCATACGATCCTTTATTTCCTTTCCACGTCAATGCTGGGAGTTGAATTAAATTTGTTCAAAGTTTCTAAAGCCTTTCTAACAAATCCATTTTGTATGTTCCTATCATATTCATGTCTACCAAGGCACTTGTTATATTAGTAATCGTTCCAAAGCTCCCACATAGGCTGCGAGGATGCTGGTAAAGGTTGTGGAAATTCGCTTTACACCAGTCACTTGCGTTTTCTTGAAGTTTCCAAAGCATTTTAATAGTGCAAAATAATTTGAAGTTAAAGTGCAGGCATCAAACAGTTCATAAACCCTTTCGATGTTTCCACATTTTGCGTGCATATCTACCAAACAATTGCAACTCTAACATCATCTCATTGTATGCCATTAAGGTGCCATCATGCGATCGTAGAAATTCAAGAGCTTAGGCTCTAAATTCATAGAGTTGTTTTGCAAAGTAGAAAGAGAGATGTCAATTAAAAACCAAAACAAATTAAAATTGTAAGAAAACAACTCAGACATATTTTTGGTTGGTGCTGATTGTCAATCCACTCGAGTGCTCCTGCACCAAACAAAGATGAATATTTCCTATGTTTTTATGGATCTTACAAAGATGTTTAAAAATCTTGTTTTTGTTGGTAAGTATTTTAGAGATTTACATGTTTCATATGATGAATAGAGTTTAATAGGTTCCAAATGGAGCTTAGAGGACCCCCAAGGAAGGTAGAGGATAATTCCTTCACCAACTAGTTATTTTTTCAAAGATTGAGTATATTGTTTAAATTTATAATATTTTTATAGGGTAGATTATTTTCCATTTATATTTTAGTGACTTGGTTTACAATTTTGATGTGTTGTTATAGTTATATTTATTTATTCTTTCTTTTTACTTTTGAACTTTGATGAGGACTAGACAATTTTTTTGTAATTTATTTTTATAGAAAAGACTTCACTTTTTTCTTGATAAGGAGAGGATAGTGTATAGACAATTGATTAATAATTCATGATATGCAATACATACTAACTTCATTGGTGATTACATCAATTGACAAGCTTGATTGAACCAATAACTTTGGGCAAGTCTAAATGTTATATGTGATTGTAAGTTGAACAAGATGTTGATCATGTAATTTGTATATGTGATGCAAAAATGGATCAATAGAGTTAAGGTAACCAACTAGCTTAGTCACATATCAAAACTTATCCTTGCACTTATTACCCTTAAAATGATTCATTTAAGAAAGAAACAAACTGAAGCAAAGTTGTGAAAATTAGAGTGTTAGGATAGTACAACAAGGTAAATGCAAGCCAAGTGATTAGGAAATTCAAGGCATTGAATTTGGATAGAAATAGAGCATGGATGACATCTTTGACTGCAGTTGAACGTGTTCAATAGTTGCAACCCCAATTGAACTCTTTTTGTGTAGAGACCATCAATAGGGATCGGTTAAATTCGAGTATAAATCATTTGATATGAGACAAAAAAAAACTTAGTGTCTCTTTGGGAATCTAAATAATTTAAAATTATTTATTTTAGGTATACATGTACTTTGGGCCCTTTCTAAGAGAGGTCATTTTGGGGCACTTGAAGTAATTTTCCTTAGTTTTCTTGGAAAATTTTCCTTACTGTGATTGGGAAAGTGAGTGAAAATTGTCAATTTCTATGGATTTTGGGCATTGTTGTTATTGGGAAGAGTGCCCATGTATGCCTTAACCATAAATGTTAACAACTTTTGAGATAGA
This sequence comes from Cryptomeria japonica, assembly GCF_030272615.1. Taxonomy (NCBI): domain Eukaryota; kingdom Viridiplantae; phylum Streptophyta; class Pinopsida; order Cupressales; family Cupressaceae; genus Cryptomeria; species Cryptomeria japonica. The sequence goes on from NC_081410.1 coordinate 575,514,945, forward strand.
GACTTCAGGAGTTTAACACTCACCCTTTTGGAGTTTCAACCAAAATATTTGATGAAGGGCATCCACAATGGTATTTCAAAGAATGAACTCAACTAAATAAACAAAGAACGATCAAAGAGTTTGCCACTTAATTCCACAAGTTGGCCGTCATGGTACTAAAAATCTCTCAAGAAAGACTCACTACCTCTTTGTGGAGGGATTGAAATAATCAATTCAAAGCATAGTAAGTGTCATGGACTTAATAAACCCTGAAGCAATTCAAAAGGCAATGAAATTTGAGACTAATCCGTCAAAAGAAAAATACAAAGGCTTTGTGTCACACACACACCCCAAGTATCCTCACAAGGATGAAAAACATAAGAAGGAATTGTTAGGAAAAACACGCCTTCATTGTAATGATAAATTTGAACACGTACAATTATGTCAAAATGATGATGCCCAAAAATGGTGAGATGACCTAAAAAGGAAGAATTCGTGCTTCAAATATAAGGAACCATGAGAATGTGGTCACATATGTGGGAAATGAAGCCAAATGTAGCACATGAAAGCAACATCCAATGAAGAAACCAAAGAAAATCCCAGCAAGAAGATAAGATATAAAGATGAAGAGTATGGGACCTTAATCACTATCTCTCAAGCCTCCAAGCACCATCCATTTAGAATCAAAAGTACCCTAAAAATACAAAGGGTTATCACCCTAGTGGATAATAGGGCATCCCACAACTTCATTAATGAGAAATTAGTTGTAAAAATGAAATTGAAACTTAAAAACTTTAAGAGATTTACGACAACCATTACTACGGGAGATATGGTTTGATGCACTAAGCCAATTTCCCAACTAGAAATAACCTTAAGGAAACATTCCATTAAAGAAGACTTTTATGTGGTACCATTAGATGTAGATATAATATTAGGAACCTCTTGGATATACTCCCTAGAATGCTTTATGTTTGACCTCCCAAACTTGAAAATTTGCTTCCAACATGAGGGAAAATAAGCCACATTGGAAGGGTTACCTAATGGATCCTCTTCCTCTTAAAAAAAATTATGGTTGAACCATCTTTCTGAAACGATTAATATGAAAAGGACTATTGTGTGGCTCTTCAGTTTGACAAGATGATTGAAATCATCTTAACCATTGATTTATTTCTCGCATTTATGAAAAGGATAGGGGTTCGGTCATTTTACGACTCAGACAAAAGGAAACTATTTGCAGAGAGATAAGAATATCAAGATTTGGTCAAGCACAGGAATAGTTACTGTAGCAATATTAAAATCACAACTAGATTATTATCTAGGGTCGATTTATTTTACTCCGTCTAGCAAAGTAGTGAATAGTCAAATTGGTTAAAAGATGTATTCAGAGAAGTAAATTTATTTGATTTCAAGATAATTATACTAATACTAAAATTGGATTCTAATGAAAACCTCTTTAGCCTCCTCATCTAAACTAAATCTCAATTTGAGAGGTGTCAAAATAAAATTATGGTTGTTTGTATACATATCTCAGCCACAATTTTCCTATCCAGGAATAATTTGAACTAAACGCAATTTTAAGAAGACAAGTGATGAGTTTTTGTTGATACTAAAAATATTTTAATATATATCTTTGTTTTTATTTTATATTTATATATGTTTTATCTAAACTACGTTTATTTTGAAAATATCATGTTTATCTATGCTTATATTAACATTATTATTTTAATATGTAAATGGTTGTCAATTAAGTAAAATATAAGTGTTTTTGTTAGCATATTCACATTATCATGCTCACGCCATCACTCCATCTTTTGTTGCAATTGTAGAATGCCTCTTGACATCAATAATTACTTGTCTTATTTAATTTTTCCTAGTGATAAATATAATTTGAATTAATAAAAATTGAGTTAATATTTAATCTATCTTTTTATTTTGGTTTATAATAAGATATTATTTCTTTAAATGTGATAGGTATGTTTTTTCCAATATGTATGTAGTAATTTAATTTAAATAATATCTAAAACTAAAAGATTTGGTGTTGCTTATTTTGTTCACTATTTATGCTAAGTGCACAAATATGTGATCTTTCATAAATTCAAAGTCTAGTTATTTTTTATAAACTCAAATATGCCATCTTTCTTTTGCTCCCCCCTCCGCCCCCTGCCCCCTCACCCCCCCCTCTCTCTCTTCAAATTTATTCCATCTCTCCCTCTATCTTTGTCTAATTATCTCTCCATCTCTCTCTACTCCTATATCTCTCCCTATATCTAACTATCTCAAATATCACTTCCTACCTATGTATTTACCTTTCTATTACTCCCTCCCCTTCTCTCCCTCTCTCTATCTGCTAAACAAATAATCCTCCAAAATGAAGTAGTAGCAACAATGGTAGTGAGAGGCTTAGATCTACTTTGTCAACATTGTTCTCACTTCATTACATTACTTATTGAAAAATTTAACAAATCCCCCACTAACTCATCTAAAAATACATGATCTTTTTGGACCTTTTCTTAAAACATGTTATTTTATCACTTAACTTTATTTTATTTTTCACATAAGTTAACAACATTAGAATATTAATTAGCTCATAATCTTGTTGGACATAGGAAATTGAATTCATCATAATTTATATTATTTTTTCAATCTCGATTAAATGATAGGTATCATATATTCTTTCCCTAAACATAATCACATCTATGATAATGCCTATCAAATTTAGATTTTTTTTTTCACTTATCCTAAGGCCTTGTACTAAATTGCATTAATGTTTATTAGTTTGCATGCCAATCAACACCTAATGTGTCATATACAAAGACAAGTCCTAAGGCTCTAGTTGAACATAAAGGAAAAGATAACATAGAGCTCGGTACTCATTATTAATTATAAGAAATGTTATTAAAGTGCATAGCATTGCATTTGTATTTCATCAACAAATACAAGAATTCAAGCATTCAAGACATCTAGGTGTCTTCAATTATTGTAAAACTGATTTAGGGTTCTAATATAGAGTTTAAAAAGTTTCATATCTCCACCAAATTGGATCATTTTTCATTATCTTGCATGCCATAATATTTAACTTTAATACCTTGAAGATGGCATATTATTTCAAGACAATTTTTAAGACATTAATTGATCATAAAATAAAAGATATAGAGAAATCAAAAATTATTTTGGATAAAAATTATTAGTTAATTATATAATAACACATCAACATTCCATGGCACCCAGACAAACTATTTTACCGAGGCAAATGCATCCTACATTGGGCTTAGAATGGCAAGTCATTGGGGATTTAAGGAGTTGTTGGAGAGTGATTCCTTAAATTTAAAGAATTGTTTGAACAAAAAATTTCCACCTAGTTGGATGATTAACCATTTAATTCAGGAGTGCTTTGAAATGATGAACAAATTTGAGGATATTAAAATATCACATGTTTTGAGGGAGGGTAATAGGTCAGTTGACCACATGGCTAATCTAGCTATGGTTAGAGATGATGAAAAGTGGTGGAAGGAAGGGGATTCCTTCTCATTCCAGTTGTGTGAGTTGGCAAGGAAGGACACTAAAAAATATTTCATCACTTGAACATTAATGATGACCGCTCACATGTGTAGGGATTTTCATAGAAAAGAGCAAAGGTGAGTTTCCAGATTGTTCCCGTGGCTTTGTTTGTTTTGTGTTAGCCTGAAGTCTGGTTTTGGTACAGATGTTCAGAAACTTCATGGACATAATCATCAACTCACAGACCTATTTGTGATTAATTGGGATAATGGGATGTTGCGTGTGTATGGGGTAGAGTTCAGAATCGATGAACCTTTCATTGCCAAGATTTTTGGGCTTAGTATGGAGGGCAGAAAATTCTTCAGGGAAATGAAGAACTCGGAAGAAGACCTCTCTATTTTCTACGATAAATAGAGTGAAATGAGGAGGGTTAAGAAGAACCCGGATGGCGGCTATAACCAATTGGACCTTCAAAGTCTCTCGGTAGACATGGCAAAATTCATTATGAGGCACATTACCCTCGATGGTAGCTTTTCTATTATTTTCTATTACCATTTTCACTATTCTAAACCATTTAAGACGTGACAAAAGAATGTCTATTCCATTTTACTTGTTATATTCCCTGAAGTTATCTATTAGTAAGTATGCTAAGAATGAGGATAACCCAATTCTTCATGAGGGTTTAATTATCTTAATCATGGAGTTTGTGAAGGCCCATGAGATCAAACCCTCCCCTACTTTAGAAAACTCTAAGTCTTTAGCCAGCTAGGAGGTGCATGATGTATCAGATACAGAGTTCGATGATGCAGAGGGCGGGAAAGCTATGGATTGGAATGATGTCCAGGTGTCGGACGATTCAGATTATAAACACTCGGAGGATGAGGGTCCCCTGAAAAAGGATACTCTTGGTACTAGCAATAGTAGAAAAAACCCTCCTAGATGGGTTGCTAAAAAGAAAACCCCTATTTCGTAGACCTACATTTTGGGCCCGCAAAATTTGAAGAAACAAAAGAGTGGAAATAAGGCAGTGAATCTTGACAAGGAGGATAATGAAATAAAACTCAATATCCCCATCAATGTGAACCCCAATGAGACCAAAGATGATGAAAAGGATGTTGATATGCTTACGGGAAAATCGTTGATGTATCAAGAAAAGTGTTTCTGATGGTTTTTTGGAGATATCAATATTCTAAAACAGGGGATTAAACATCTAATTGCCACTTTCACTAAGATTCCTGCTCCAGATAAGACTAATGAGCTATTGAAGTTACCCCAACAAATTGTGAAAGATATCAAGATCGTGAAGACTGAGCATGAGGCGAAAATCAACAGGTTGGAGAAAGAGATACAAAAACTGAAGAGTAAACTAAAGGTTTTGGTGGAGGTCATCAAGGAAGCCATGCACAATAGTTTTGAGGGTTTTAAGAGAGTCAATGAGGAAATTTCCTTGCAAAAGGAGTAGATGGCCAAAGCAGAGACACCCCCAGATATCAACTTGACTAAGATGAACCAGGAGGTGTAGGCATCTACGGGATTGTGTACCAGGACCAGGAGCAAACATCAGGTAACTGGTAGTTCGAGGTTTATTATGGAGTAACTCCAAGAGATTAATAATAAAGCGTTCCAAAAAAATGTTGAGCTTATGAAAGCTCTATCCTAGTTTTTTATGATATTGTGTCCTGTTTAGGTCTGTTTTTTGTGATTTTCTATTCTAGGGTGTTTCTATAGATGGTTAGCAGTTGGCTAGACTTTGGTTACTATGTTTTATTTTTTGTTGGATTTGGGTTTTTGGTCCCTGTAAAACCTGTTTATCTTAATCAAAAACACATCAACATTCCATCAACAAGGATTATAGTTTAGGATTTTTACATCTATATGTCTTCTTTGAATTTTTAAATACTATGAAATTGACAAATGGGTCTAACCTGGAGTTAAGGAAGTTTCATACTTCGACCTTATTACAACAAACTCTTTGTTGTTTAGGATTAGAATACACCCCTAATTCTTGTCAAATTGGGAACCCTTATTTTTTCTAATATTACAATAAGAAAGTAGAAATATGAATATGCATTGTAAGTCATCATACCTAAAAAATAAATTAATAATATACTATTCATATTATACCATTTCATTTTGAAACTTGAAATTTTGATGACAATTGAACTCTATGTATAGGAACATAAGCTATAAATATAACTAATTAATATACATAATTTTAATATTATATAAATCATATTTATTCTTTGATTGCAAAATTAAATAGTTATTTTATTTTTATAGATAATGGGCCTTTGGCTGAATAGTTATATTAATTGAATGAAATTACATAAACTTACAACCCAATTCAGTGTGGGCACCGGTAGGAAAGAATCAAGCTAAGAAAACCTCTAGTCTTGCCCAAGGAAAAATTTCCTGGAAATTAGATAAAATACAAAAAGTGGCCAATTGCCATTTCAGAACAATACATATGATATTTCATGTCAAATACATCATACTAATTCCAACTATGATGGTTGCAAAATTTAACTGCAATAATGCCACATTCTGATAATGATGGTATGGGGTAGTTCTGAATAAATCACGTCGAATACCTCCACCTGAATCCTGCAAAACCAGATTGCCAAAACAAATTGTGCATTCTTCTTGATACTGTTAGACTAGTCTCAATCAAAAAGTAGATGCAACTTTAGCCAAGCTTGTTAAAATTTCCCTGTTTTAACTAAATAGAAACATTTTCCATAGATTTCCAATATGAAAACACACCAAAAGAATACCCATAATAGATTAAATTACTCTCGAGCCAAGCTGATCAATTCTACCAACAGATAGAAGAATAAATTGAGGTAAAGAAAGACCCAAAAAAGATTTAGCTAGTAAGATCTGTTGAATCTAAAAAACCAAAGTATAACCTAGTCTAGGGCCATGACAACCGTAGACTAATTTAAGAATCCCAACCAAAGTAAGACTGACAAAACAAGCAAAAAACAAACCTGCAACGAACTAAAAAGGGAGAAAAGGAACTATATCCACAAGCATATAAATACATATAGATATCTATATATATATGTGTGTGTGTGTGTACGTACATACATACATACATACATACATACATACATACATACATACATACATATATATATATGTATGTATATAAATTATATATGTATATAAATTATATATGTATATAAATGTAAATAAAATGAAAAAGAAAATAAAAGAAATAATAAAACATGGAGCAGAGACAAGGAAGAAGAGAAGGCAAGCAAATAGGGGACCGAGAGCCAAAGCAAGTGCCAAATGGATGTATGAACATGATTATGAATATATATACATGAATATAAATTCACAAAATCGTCTGCTTAAGGAATGAGTAACCAATAGGCCAGACTGTCTGTATCAATATATACTTCCATATATATATATATGCATAACTCTAAGTATACATCCAATTCAGAGAGGGATTGCAATTGAACTCGAGACGAAAGGAACAAAAATACTAAGAATTTAAACAAACTAACCAAAACTAATAAGCTTTAGAGAACATTATCATAAACAACCCATATGTCTATATTGCTTTCAACAAAACTTAAAGGAAAAGATGGCATTAGGTATCAAAGTTGTCCTAGCATAGACAAAAGAGACGATATAGTTTAGAGTATACCAAAAGAGAATATAAAAACTATCCCGAAGATAGGAAGCAAGCCCTAGGATTCAAGGGAAGCTCGACTCCTTTTTATTCAAGCCTTGCTTATCAGTGGTCTGGATTACCTGAGTATTCTCCTAGGCTAGGTACAGAAGCATAGGGGGTCTCTACATGGTTAGGCATTGCTTCAATGTCTTCCGCCTCCAAATAGTTAGCAAGCCATCTATTACAAGTCAGTTTTTTAACATGCAAAAGCCATATTAGAAAGTAGAAATGATGCTGCCTTATCAGATTATAAGCCACAAAGTCAGACTCATCTTCGATTTCCAAGATTGGAAATCTTGGCACAGGTTTGTTCTTCCACATGAACCTGTCATAGTGCTTAGGCTTAGGGACGGTTAAATCATCATCAACATTGATGACAACCCTATCCAATTCACCCAACAAGTCCTTCTTGAAAATACTTCACCATAATTTCATAACCACTGCAAGAAACATCGTAGCTATGTCAGAATTGGCCCTGGTCATTCTTAATATATTCTTCCACTAACATTTTCTTTACTGTCGGGAAAAAACTAGGACATTAGGAAAGGCGATAATACCTTTCAATCTATCCTCTTTGATTTCCCCTGTAAATGCCATTTGTCTCTTAAGCCCTACTAGCCTCAACGGTGTGTCCATATTGTTCTTAGCTCACACATAGAATAAAAGATAACCCAATTTACACTGGAAGAACCGACTACTTTATAAAGAATATGATGGGAAGCCACTACTTTAGTTATCATGCACATAAATCCATCGTAAATGATACTACCACTAACTTGAAAAAACCTGCTAAATTGCTTAGGAGTGTCAGTGAAGGAAGAATGAAGGGTCACGATTCATAGATATTTATGATAAATGATCTCCAAGATCAAGGTAATTAATACTGATGGCAATATTTGAAATCCCAACGTACTCATATCACTTTAAAATAGCTAGCACGCAAGACAGGAGGGAATTCTAATAAATGCCACTATAAATGTCGTCGGATGATTGAACAAGCTAGTGAAATGAAGATATATAAGAGTATCTAAACAAAGCTAAAAGAAGATATATATATATATATATATATAGGAACATAATTAATTATACATATATGTATGTATATATGTATGTATATATATGTATATATGTATATATACATATATATATATATGTGTGTGTGTGTGTGTGTGTGTATGTTTATATGTATATATGTATGTATATATATATACATGTATATATATGTATATATGTATATACATATACATATACATATATATACATATACATATACATATACATATACATATACATATACATACATATATATATATATATATATATATATACATATATATAGATATACATATATATACATATATATACATATACACACACACACACACACACACATATATATATATATACATATATTATGTATATGTATACATATGTATATATATGTATATATATACACACACACACACACACATATATATATATATATATATATGTATATAATAATATATATACACACATATATATGTATATACATATATACATATATACATACATATATATGTATATATGCAGACATTTGCAAAGAAACCTCCAATTTACCATATCATATGCTTTCTTAATGTCTAATTTGATGAACATACTAGCTTGATGATTATTTTGAATAGAGTGCATTGCCTCATGTGCAATGATGACTCCATAAAAAATAGACCTACCTGGTACAAAACTTGTTTGTTCTTCAGAGATGATGCTTGAAAGTTTCAATTTTAGTTAGTTGGCTAGAACTTTTGAAAAGATTTTATAGATGGTGTTACAAAGTAAAATTGTTCTAAAATCTCTCATACTATCCACTATCTCCTTTTTGGGGATAAGGGCTAAGAAAGTGTGGTTTATCTCTTTGAGAAATCTATCAGACCACCTTGCACCTTCCAAAGCATCCACTAATTTATCACCTATATTATGCCAACACTTTTGGAAGAAACATATCAAGAAACCATCCGGACCAGGTGCCTTGTCAAGGTGAAATTGGAACATGGCCTCTTCTATCTCTGGCTTGGTAAACTCTCACTTAAGAAGTAATTTTTTATTATCATTAATAATTTTGGGAATATTGTTGATCAAATTGGTCTGGACTGTCAAATCAGAGATAAGTTCATTGCTTAGTAAGTTCTAGAAGGAGACTGTGTCAAATGCTATACTTTATGAGTCTTCTAATAAAACCCTAGCCTCACTTCTAATATTGGTTAATTTATTACTTGTGTTCCTACTTTTTGTGATAGCATGAAAAAACTTGGGCATTTTTGTCTCCTTCCGAGATCCAAGTCACCCTAGACTTTTGTCTCCAAAAGCATTCTTCCTTTGACAAGATTCCTTCCTATCTGCAGAGAAGCTCTTTTTCTAGCAAGAAATTATTTTGGTCCATGCCTTGTCTCAATAACTTTGTCATTAAGTTGTGCTAGAGTTGTTTCTATATCCATTTTAATGACAAAGATATCCCCAAACTTGTCCTTATTCTAATTAATAAGTCTACTGTTAACATATTTAATTTTGGTAACAAAACAGTATAATTTTGATCCTATTACTTCTACTTCTTTCCACCATGATCCAATATTTTCCATAAAAGACTCATCCTTCATCCACATTTTTTCAAATTTGAAAGGGCAACTCTTAGGTTTAACATTTTCCTCAATGGTTAATTGAACTAGAAAGTGATCGGAGCTTGAGATGGGGAGAATTGAGGCCTTAAAAATATAGTTGAAGTTTAAAATATCACCTTTAAATAGAAGCCTATCTAATATTTCTGCAATGTTATTGAAACCTTACCTTCTATTATTCCAAGTAAAGATGTCATTATCTGTTTTTATGTCTACCATATTGTGATTATTAATCCATTCTCTTAAATCTACTAAAATTTGGTGTTCTCTTCTTATGCCACCTTTTTTTTGGAGAGATCAGAGATAGCGTTAAAATCTCCTCCTAGAAAGCAATTCCACTCTGAGTGGGAAGTTAATATTGTTCCTATTTCATTCCACAATATTGCTTTCTCATGTGTCAAAATAGGACCATAAACATTAAAAAGAATAAAGTTTAAATTATAGCTCAAAAGTTTGACAGCAACAGTCATCCAATTCTTGTTGCTGGCTATGGAATTGACTATGATCCGCCTAAGATCCTATATAATTCCCAAGCCCCTAGAGGTTCCCAACGCAGGTATCGTATCCAGTTCTAGAAGACCCAATTTATTCATGAAGATACCGATTTTTGATTGACTAAGTTTTATTTCCTGGATTAAGGCTAGATCTATTTTTGAGACAAAAATACAACGCTTTAGAATGCATTGCTTGTTAGGGGAATTTAGGCCCCTAACATTCCATGTTAGGACCTTCATGGCTGTGTGGGAAGGAACTTCCCCTTCCCTGCATTCATGATTGATGTAATTTTTGCCTACCCAAAGGCTTCCCCTACCATATTTCTAAGTTCAAATATGGATTTCCTTCCTTTCTTCTTTGGAATTAAACTACAATCAAATTTAGTTTTCTTTCCCAAACAAGGGCCTAACCCCAGCTTGACCTCACTTAAGGATTTGCCCTCAACTCCATGGGACTGACTTCCCAAGGGAGTTGCCTCATCTTCATTTATGTCAGTGAATTGATCGAAAGGACAACCCATCCCAAATGTAGGTTCCAGGTCATTCATCATCTAGTCATTATCTACAATCTTACTGAGTTCCATCTATTGTTCAAGTAAGTTCAATTGCTCTTACACATCCGCTTTGAATTCTTCTACACCTATTAACAGACTTTGAAGTTCTTCTTTAGTATTTAAGTGGTTAGCCTTAATGCCATCATTCCTATTAAGACTTCAAACTCCTTCACCTGAGAAGCCTAAAGGGATATCTTAATTGATGCCTTCTACCAGATTTTGTGCTTGAGCCTTAGAAATGTCCAACCCTAGTTGAGTAGGAGGCAAGGGATTAACTACTTGTCAGATTTTTCCAAGATCAAGGGCTCAATGAAAAATACAATAGAGAGACAAAATAATGATAGGAATAAACTGTATTCTATCAATTGAAAATATTGATCAATTGAATCATCAAAAATTACATACAATGAATATGAGCCTGCTTATATAGGCAAGGCTATATGGATATGTGAGCACAAAAACATGACATGTGGCTCAATAAGAAACAAGGGTAGGTAGGAAATGGGTGTGGGTAGGTAGGAGAAATAATATAATATTCCACATGACGTGGATCACCCACTGAATATGGAATGTAACAACAAGATAAGTCCCGAAAAGGTGGAAATTCTCGTACACACACTATCCCTATGTGGCACAAACACCCAAGTATCTCATACCCAAAATACTATGAAATGTATTTCCTAAGTAAACTTAAGTAAGGTGTAATAATATCCATGATGAATAATTATTTACACCAACACCCCCCCTTAAGTGCAACTTAGGGGAATTCACTAGAGTCTACAATGCAACTAAGCAATGCAAGATGGGTCCCGGCTACTAGGCCTTGTTAGGTACCCATGTATAAATGCAAATGCATGCAAACCAATACAATGAGATCTCTCACAAAGCGAGGAAAGAGAGAAAAACCCAATGGGAAAAAACCCTCCCCCAAAAGAGAGATGAAAACTAGATACAAAGAACTCTTATAGAAGTATGTGAAGGACAAAACCCCATGTGAGGAAAAACTCCCCCCCATATGAGAGAAGAAGAAGAGAGACTAAGAAGCCCCCCTCAATGTGGAATCTACACCAATGATAGAAGCTCAATGATGTATGAAGAAACTACTTCACGAAAGGAAGAAACAAAACCAAAGGTGTATCCATGAATCCTCCCCAATCATGAAGGGAAGATGTAGAAAAAATACTCATGATGAAAGAAATCTCTGAAAACTGCTCAAGTGTCCCCATGTCGATGTTGAAAGTTACCCCCTCCAAAGGTGGTAAACTGTGCCACATTGCTGAAAAAGGCACTCCAAGATCTAGTGGAGAAGAATGTAGAACAATATCCAAAGACTCACATGTCTCCTCAAAAGATAAAGAGACCTCCTCCAAATGTTGGACAAAAGTATTCACAATCATGTCAACCTCTAAAGATTGATCTTGTAGGGAATGCACAAGAGGGTCAGAGTGATCCCTCGCAACAATCGAAGAAGGATCATCTTCATCAAAGAGAAGATTAATATCATCAATGATGTCTCCCAAATCTGCAATGTAGGACTCCACAAACAAACCTGCAATGTCTGTCAAGTAGGTATCCCAATCAATTGAAGCTGGAAGACATGGAATGTCCTGCTGCACTAAATCACAAGAAGGCAAAATTGTCGCACTAGCTGCATCATCAAGTGCAATAGGTGGTGTGATATCAAGAGAAGGAGATGAAATGAAAGGCTTGAGAATGGGGTCACATGTGAATCCCCAAGTTCAAGTGCCCAAAGTATAATTATTTACACCAACACTCCTTCCAAATTAGGTTTATCTAATTCTAGACTCATTTCCAACCCCAACACAACAGTTTCATTTAAAGGATTTTCCTTGAATACCCTATTGTCGAACTGAGGAGGGTGACTCCTTTTTTATATTTGAGAAAAGGATACTGAGGGCACCGAAAGGATATCATCATGGGATTCCAAATAGAAACCACCTTTATTTTCCATGAAATTAACAATGATTCCAGGGAATGTTTGTGGTTCCGTTTTGATCTGATGGACTCTTCAATCCCAGAATTAATTAAAATATCTAATATATCAATGACCCCATTATAAAGGGATGGATTAATAGTCCAAGATCCTTGACCTAATATAATTTCTACCAGATCAAAAGATTTACATTTGATTTTAATTCTATAAGTAATTTAATATGTTTGAATTGGTCTTCTCTATCAAGACCTTCGCATACAATGTAGGTGCCCAATTTTTGCCCTATAATTTCTAAAATATGAGGAAAATGATATTCTACAGGGAGAGGGCCCATATCCACCCATCTCTGAATCTTACTAGGTCTAAAAGCATACGAGTCAAAATTCAGATACCATTCCACAAAAGAAAAGTAATGCCCCAGAAATAATCTAACTTTGCTCGAAAAAATTTCTTTTTTAGTGTCTAAATTCTTACACAAAATGAACAAAACATCATTGTCAAGATGAGAAATACTTACCTCATGGGGAAACCATGAATACGACCAATCAATTGCACGTCCTGAGTCAGGAAGTCCTTACTGTTCCATTTAACCAGAAGCCCTAGCTTGTAATACATATTCCACACTGGATTAAGCATTGTTGAGAATAATTTGATTCTATTATTGACTTTTGGTTGAGAAACTAGTTCCTTGATAGCAATTTTGGATGGAAAAACCCTATCTTTCCTCAGAGGAACCGCATTAGAACCTAAATTCGGAGGAAACCCTAGATTCTGACCTTTGTTTGGTCCAGGTTTCCTTTTAATATTGCCAGCTTTGTTATTAAAGGGTTTAATAACCTCAACATTGGATTTTAAGTGGCTGATTAGGCGAGATGGGGCACATTTATCCACCCAACCCCCATTTTCAAACACTCATTGAGGTCGATGAATGTTTTTCGGTCTAGGTTTTGGGAGATTCATAATAGAGGATTTTTTGAGCTTGCTTCATTTTGTTACCGAATCATGCCATGAATTTATAGGGTAGAAAGGATGCCCTTAAATTGAGAAATTCCCATAGGGATCAAACTGACCTTGCAGAGACTGAATGTTGTTCCTTCTTTTCTATTTCTTACTAACCACACTTTGCCAATCCCTGCAGGTGTCACTCCAGGAGGGAGCCGCTTTGTGAAGATGGCGTTGCATTATTCGCATTTTTCGCATCAAGCAGACTCAGTTGTGAAAATTAAATACTTATTTTTTTACTGTCACCATTATTATATACAAATACTTACCCTTGTATATATCAACAATACTTATGTTGTAACAAAAATTATTAGATATAACTAAAAGGTAGAAATATAAAACATTTATAAGTATAATTAACAATGATAACAAGAATAAGAAGAGTCACATCGCATCAAATTCATGCCAATATTGTGATTGTTTGTGTTATTCTAAAGATTTAATTATTGCCACTAAACAATTGGTTTAAGGCTCAAAGAAGGATTTGTTTACTAATTTGTTAGAAATCACTACTTTTTTCAAATACTCTAATGACTAAGAAATATATATAATTTTTAAGTTTTAAAATTTTGAGAATCAAAATCCCAAAAGATGACACACCAATAAAAGTACACAAATAAGAAAAAAATTAGAGTACAAATATAACCAAAATAATTTAGTATATTAAAAGACATAATCGAAAAATTCATATGTAGATAGTGCATGAATTGAAATTAACAAAATAATTGCAAATTGTTAAATTGTAGGTAGAAATAAATTTTAAATTAAATTATTTTGCCACCATTTCATATCTATAACACAATTCAAGTGTTTCCATTCAAACAATTAATAGGGTTAACAATCCAAGCACAAATTTTGAATCATTACAACTTTTTTTTATAGAAGTTGAATGACAAATTAATTTTGAAATAACCATTTCTAAAAGCAACCAATAAAAAAGATAAAATAAAGTTTAGATATGACATTTACAATAGTGATATGTCATTCAAATCATAAATATGATTGAGATTTGATTGACGAATTAAATGCTTTAAGCCATTATTTTGAAAAAAAGGGAAAAAAATGATTTTTACCATTTCTAATATAAACCAATAGAAAGACAAATAAAATAAATTTTTACAATCAGTTAAAATAAAAAATTAAATATAACTATAAGAATTTTGTTCAATTTTTTTGATTCTATGTTATGATTGGTTTAATTATTGAAATAAATTGAATGCAATGAATGCATAAGTATTCCTCCCTTGGCATGAACTAACAATAGATTAGAACAAATTAATCTTCAACAAGAAACCATACCCAATAAAGAAATGTGATTAAACAATGATTTACATAATTACATTATTTCTTACCATCTTTTTGAAATAATATAAATTTATTATTGACAATCAAAATACAATCATTTATACAAAAAAAAAAAAGCCATCAAATACTTATAATTAATATTACCAATATAGTGTCTAGTATAGAAGCCCTTATGTGTACTTATAATTGATATTATATTGGAATGAGCACACAAAATGTGGTAGCCAAACATTAACTACCCTTTACAAAATAAAAAAATCTCTAATTTATCCACCACAAATATCTTTGTATAGTGCATGATTTTTGTGAGGGTTAGAAATATATCTATGGTGTTTAATAAATTAAAATTGAAAGCTTATGAAATTCATAAAAAATTAAAAATATATTTTTAATGTTTTTTCACAATATTTTGAGTAGTTCAATCTAATATTTCTACAAAATATATAATTAAATTAAATTATTTAATAATAAGTATTTAAGGGTAAGTATATTTTGTATATAATAAATGTTGATAGTAAAAAAATCAATGTATTTAATTTTGCAATCAAAGAATAGAAATAAATTATTTATATAAATATTATTTAGTTCTATTTATAGCTCATGTTGCTAAAATATATGTATAGTAGAAATCTATGGATCACGGATTTCAATTGTCATCAAAACTTCAAGTTACAACATGAAATCATATAATATGAACAAAATATTGTTAAAAAATAAATTTAAAACCCTCTTCATGACACTGAAAAATCTTAGTGTGTAAGGAATACAACCATGGTTCCTCTAAGGTATGATGGCTTATGATGAATATTCACATATTTAATTATTTATTGTAATATTAGGAAATGTAAGTGTCCCTAATTTGATAAGAATTAGGGGTGCATTATAATCCTAAACAACAAAGAGTTTGTCTAAGAGGGTTGAAATATGAAACTTAACTCCAAGTTAGACACATTTGTCAATTTCATAATATTTGAAAGTTCAAAAAAACATATAGATGTAGAAATCCCAAATTATAATATTTGTTGATCGAAAGTTGATGTGTTATTATATAGTTTTTGATTAAGTGAAAACCATGTTGTTGATGTGTTATTATATAGTTTACTATTCTTTAACCAAAATGATTTTTAATTTCTCTATTATATTTAATTTGATGATCAATTAATGTCTTAAAACTTTCCTTGAAATAATATGACATCTTCAAGGTGTTAAATTTAAATATTGTGACATGCAAGATAATGATAAATGACCTAATTTGGTGGAAGTATGAAACCTTTTTAAATCTATATTAGTTTTACAATATTTGAAGACAACTTAGAGGTGTCTAGAATGCGTGAAGTGTTGTATTTGTTTATGGAATGCAAATTTAATGTTATGTGCTTTAATATAATGTCTTATAATCTAAAATTAGTACCAAGCTCTATGTTATCTTTGTAAGGTCCCAGAGACAACTGAGAGGGGGGGGGGGGGGGGTGAATCAATTGTCAAATAAATTCAAACCAAAAAACAATTTAACCAACTTAATGCTTAATACCAGTAAACTAGTTAAATATGCCGGTAGACAGTTTTAACAATTAATTGCTATACTGGTAAGTATTAGTGCATGAAACGTAAACACAAAGTCATCCACAACACATAACACCAATATTTGTACGTGGAAACCCTGTAAGGGGAAAAACCATGGTGGGAAACCTTACCCACAATCAGATGATACTACTGCAGATAGTAAGTGTACATCAATGGGGTCTGCACATGCAGAAAGGCCAACAACCTAGAGCTCACTGCTCAATCACAAAATGAGAGTCACACTGACTACAGTTGGATGGTTAAATCCAATAAGAATGTACTACACAGAATAACATCTTCATATGTTGGATTCAGTACCAGTGTAATGGTGATATGCTTTCATAAAAACCTAGCTTCACCTTCAAATGATGTCTTCGTGTATAACTCTGCTTATACTCGCATATACCTTCACACAATCCTTTTTCGCATTCCACACTTGATCTTACAAATAAGATCTTACATTTATACCATAACCTAAGACCAATTTTAGTAGGTCGTCTCTACAAGATATTACAATAAAAACATTTTACAAACAATATAATATCCAATGCAATAACCGATTGAACATGTTGGCTTAATGCATTTAAAACAATAATTAATCATCTCCATAGCGTGCCATGTTGATCTGGAAAAGATAAACCTGCCGGTGTAACCCTAGACCTATTTGTCGGTAATAGCAAATATGCAACTATGAATATACCAATGAACAAAACTCTAGGACAAGATGTCCAGACGATGACTTCAACATAACAATGTGTCTTCCATGCCATTCCAAGTGCCGGTGATCATTATATCTTGTCGGTGTGCCATATACCAATAACTGTGCAATAGTTACTTGCTTGCCTGTGAATGTTGCTGGAATAGGTTCCTTGCATTTTACCTTTATATCTTTTAACATTTTCTTAAGCCATAGTACCTGTGTACAGTTAGTTGCTGCTGCAACATATTTTGATTTTGCTGTTGATAAAGATGTACAACTCTGTTTCTTACTTAACCAAGAAACTAGTCTGTTTCCAAGAAAGAATGCTCCGTCGGTGGTGCTTTTCCTATCATCCACATCTCCTACCCAATTTGCATGTGTATGCACATAATTCAAAGTTTTCATCTCTAGGATACCATAATCCAAGATTTATAGTGCCTTGTAAGTACCGAAAAATCCTTTTCATTGCTGATTCATGATTTTCTCTAGGATTACTTTGAAATCTTGAAACAATACATACTGCATTCATAATATCAGGTCTGGCTTGTGTCAAATACAGTAAACCTCCTATCATAGATTTGTATCTAGTTGGATTAACAGGTGTAGATTCATCCCTTTGTGATAATTTGTCATTTGTTGTCATAGGTGTGCTTACCGGTTTAGAGTTCTCCATCCCAAATTACTTTAGTAACTCTTTTAAGTATTTGGATTGACTCAAGAATATACCTTTATCAGTTCGTGAAATCTACAATCCTAAAAAGAGTTTTATTTCTCCAATCATAGACATTTCAAATTCTTGCTACATTTTAATAGAAAATTCCTTACATAATCCATCTTCTCCTCCAAAGATTATATCATCAACAAATACTTCTATAATCAAGATGTCATCATTAGTTATTTTATAATATAAATTATTGTCTGCATTTCTTTTAGTAAAACCAATCTTTAAAAGATAATTATCCAATCTTGCATACCAAGCTCTTGGGGCTTGTTTTAGTCCATACAGAGCTTTTCTTAACCTGCATACCATATCATTGTCATATGTCAAAGAAAATCCATCACGTTGTTCAATGTATACTTCCTCTTCAAGATCTCCATTCAAAAATGCACATTTAATATCCATTTGATAAACTTTGTAGTTCTTGGGTGCTGCAAAAGCCAAAAATAATCTGACTGCCTCAATTCTAGCTACCGGTGCAAAGGTTTCATTGTAATCAACTCCTTCTTTTTGAGAATATCCCTTACACACTAGTCTTGCTTTATTTCTGACAACCTTACCATCTTCATTAAGTTTGTTTCTAAATACCCATTTGGTTCCAATTACATTTTTATCTTTAGGTCGGGGAACTAATGTCCAAGTGTTGTTTTTCTCAATTTGTTCTAATTCTTCTTCCATAGCTTTAATCCAAAATTTATCTTCACATGCCTCATTAACAGATGCTAGTTCAATTTGAGAAATAAGACATACCTCTTCATTTGCCAATCTTCCTCTTGTCATAACTCCTTTAAACTTGTTTCCAATTATCTGATCTTCAGAATGATTCAGTCTTACATACCGGGGTGTCTTAGTTTGCTGTTGTTCCTTAATTACTGTGGAATCTTCAGATGGTATCGGGGTAACTGGATCTTCATTCTGTACCGGTGGATTTATAGTAGGTTCATTTGTCAAAATTTCTGTTGCCGTTTCAAAGTCTATATACCTTGAAGTTTCTCTGAGTTGTTCATCAATCTTTACATTTGTACTCTCAACAATTTTCTGCAATCTCTTATTAAAACATCTATATGCTTTTCTCTTAGATGAATAACCAAGAAATATTCCTTCATCACTTCTAGGATCAAATTTTCCAATATACTCATCTTTTCTAATATAACATTTACTTCCAAAATTTTTGAAATACTTAAGAGTAGGAGTATTACCAAACCATAGTTCATGAGAGGTCTTACCGGTTTCACCTTTGATGTGAAATTTGTTAAATGTATAGACCGTTGTGTTGTCTGCTTCTCTCCAATACACATGTGGTAAATTTTCTTATGATAACATACTTCTTGCTGCATCCAAGATAGTTATGTTTTTCTTTCAACAACTCCATTCTGTTGTGGTGTCCGAGGTACCGATAGCTGTCTTCTGATTCCATTCACTTCACAAAATGTATTAAATTCCTTAGATGTAAATTCACCTTCTTGATCTGATCTTAAACATTTGATTTTCTTACCGGTTTCATTTTCAACCATTGCTTTGAACAATTTGAACTTTCCAAGTGCTTCTGATTTTTCTCTGAGAAAAGTAACCCAACACATTCTAGAATAGCCATCAATGATTAGCATGAAATATCTAACACCTTGTAAGCTTTTAGTTCTAGCTGGACCACATAAATCAGTGTGAATCAAATCAAGAGCATTATTTGATTTTTCAAGAATACTTTTGAAACTAGCTCTAACTTGTTTTCTAAATTGACATTCTTTGCATACTGTATTCTGAGGTTTGACAATTTTAGGTAAATCTCTAATTGCCTTAATAGTACTGATCTTTACCATGCAATCAAAGTTTACATGACAACGTCTCTTATGCCATAACCAACTTTAATCTATATGTACAATTAAGCATGTCTTTTCATTGTTATTCAAATGAAAGATATTACCTCTAGTCTGATTACCGGTTGCAATTTCCAAACCAGTTCTGTTCATGATTTTGCATTTTCCATTTTTAAATTGTAACTGAAATCCTTTCTCAACTAATTGACCAACACTCAAAAGATTATGCTTTAATCCTTCAACATAGTAGACATTGTCAGTGTTGTGCTTACCATCAAGAGATATTGAACCCTTACCTTTGATTGAACAAGCTTTATCATCTCCAAATCTCACTAAGCCTCCATTGTATTCTTAAAAGTTCAAGAATTTACCTTTGTCTCCTATCATATGATGTGAGTATCCTAAATCAATGATCCATTCATCCTTTACTTCAACTTTAGCTACCAGAGCCTGTACTACCAGTTGAGCAATAGGTGTTGGTTGATCTTCTATTATAGCAACAAAAACCCATCCATTGTCTATCGGATCTTCATCAGAATCATCAGCCACACCTTCATCAACAATGTAACAAGATTTGTCTTTATTCTTCTTAAATCTGTATCTCTGATATTCAGGGTTAGGCTTGTATGTTCTTCTAGCTTCTTCTCTTAGTCTAGCATGTCTATCAGGGCATCTTGAAGCCATATGACCAATCTTATTGCAGTTAAAACATTTAAAGGGTGCTTTACCTTCATACTTACTTCCGACTGGACCTTTAGGCATTTTCCTTGCAAATAGTGCTTCAAGTTCTTCATTTTCTTTCCTACTTTCTTCAAGTTCTCTTGCATAAAAGGATTTCCAATCAGATTTGTCAAATGATGGAGCAGATGATGTTGATTCTTTAAAGGCCAAATCTGTCTTTATAGTAGCAACATGACCAAATTCTTCAATTTCAAAAGCTGAAAGTTTCCCAATCAATGTATCCCTAGTAACTGATGTATTAGGCATTGTTCTTAACTCATTTATAGCAGTGACTTTCATTTTACATGCCGGTGGCAATCCTCTTAAAATTTTTGAAACAATTTCATCCTCACTTAAGGTTCTTCCACAACATTTAATACCCAAAACAATTTCATTTACTCTTTCCATAAAAGCAGAAATCCTTTCATCTTCTTCCATTTTCAGATGTTCATACCTGACTCGGAAGCTTTCAAGTTTTGCAATTTTGACTGTGGAATCTCCTTCATTTAGTGTTTCCAAATTATCCCAAATAGCTTTAGTAGTAGACCTGTCTGATAGTCCCATGATTTGTTGATATGATAATGCGCTCAAAAGTGCTTCTCTTGCTTTGCAATCATTTTCCTCATCTTTTTTCAAGTTAGGTGGACTGGGCTGACCTGGTACAACAATAGCATAACCATTCTTTGTAACTTCCCAGATGTCTTTTCCAATGCAATTTAGATGTGTCTCCATTATGATCTTCCATATGCCATAGTTGGTTCCATCAAGTTTAGGACTGTCCTTTCTGAAATAATTAGTAGACATTGGATCTCCTCAAGTTGCTAAACTTCTGCAAAAGAGGACCAAGGCTCTGATACCAATTGTTAGGTCCCGGAGACAACTGAGAGGGGAGGTGAATCAGTTGTCAAATATATTCAAACCAAAAACAATTTAACCAACTTAATGCTTAATATCGGTAAACCAGTTAAGTGTGCCAGTAGATAGTTTTAACAGTTAATTGCTATACCGGTAAGTATTAGTGCATGAAACGTAAACACAAAGTCATCCATAACACATAACACCAATATTTGTACGTGAAAACCCTATAAGGGGAAAAACCACGGTGGGAAACCTTACCCACAATCAGATGATACTACTGTAGATAGTAAGTGTACATAAATGGGGTATGCACATGTAGAAAGGCCAACAGCCTAGAGCTCACTGCTCAATCACAAAATGGGAGTCACACTGACTACAGTTGGATGGTTAAATCCAATAACAATGTACTGCACTGAATAACATCTTCATATGTTGGATTCAGTACCGGTGTAATGCTGATATGCTTTCACAAAAACCTAGCTTCACCTTCAAATGATGTCTTCGTGTATAGCTTTGCTTAAACTCACATATACCTTCACACAATCCTTTTTCACATTCCACACTTGATCTTACAAATAAGATCTTATATTTATACCATAACCTAAGATCAATTTTAGTAGGTCGACTCTACAAGATATTATGATAAAAACATTTTACAAACAATATAATATCTGATGCAATAACTGATTGAACATGTCAGCTTAATGCATTTACAACAATAATTAATCATCTCCATAGCGTGCCATGTTGATCTGGAAAAGATAAACCTACCGGTGTAACCCTAGACCTATTTGTCGGTAACAACAAATATGCAACTGTGAATATATCAATGAACAAAACTCTAGGACAAGATGTCCAGATGATGTCTTCGACATAACCATGTGTCTTCCATGCCATTCCAAGTGCCGGTGATTATTATATCTTGCCAGTGTGCCATATACCAATAATTGTGCAATAGTTACTTGATTGTCGGTGAATGTTGCTGGGTCTCCAAAGTGCTAGTGTTTTAGTAGGTGTTGACATCAATGATAAAACCATACCAAAATACCAACAATTGTTTCCTTGATGTCCAAATAGTGCCTTAGGACTTGCCTTTATATATGACATATTAGTTATTAATTGACATGCAAACTAATAAACATTGATACAATTTAGTACAAGGCCTTAGGAATGTGAAAAAAATCTAAATTGGATAGTCATTATCATAGATATGATTAGGGAAATAATTATACCTACTATCTAATCCAAGATTGAAAAAATAATATTAATTATGATGAATTCAATCTGCTATGTCTAATAAGATTATGAGCTAATTAATTTTCTAATGTTAAATAACTTATGTGAAAAATAAATCAAGTTAAGTAAAAAAATAACACATTTTAAGAAAAGGTCTAAAATAAACATAAAATAAATGAGAAAAAGAGAAAGCATACAAATATCTCTTCTACAATGTGATAATATCATAGATATTGAAAAATATTCTAGATAAGTTCAAACCAAAATCTTTCTCTCTAATAAGTTGTGCTATTATGCTTAAAAACTGCCTTTACGTATGTAATAACATGATGTGGTATGAACTCATATAGTTCGAAAGGAAAAGACCATGTTTTCTTAGATGAGTTATTGGAGGATTTATTATTTTTTTCATAAGTAATGGAATGAAGCAAGAACAATGTTGACAAAGTAGGTCTAAGCCTCCCACTACCATTATTGCTACTACATTTTGGAGGATTATTTGTTAATTAGAAACACCAATAGTTATGTTGTAATAAAAATAATTGGATATAACTAAAAGGTAGAAATATAAAATATTTATAAGCACAACTAAAAATGATAACAAGAATAACAATGGACTAGAACACATTAATCTTCCACAATAAATAAATATGGACAAATAATGATATTGTAGACACCTAACATTGATAACTTGTGTTTGATCAATTTATCCCCACTGTTCATTTATTATAGTTATTTCTATTAATTAAATAATTCATTATTATTTAATTAATTATCTTTATTCCTCCATTTTCTACCCTATTTTCTAAGGTAACTATTTTTCCTATTCAACAGTGCTTCTAAGACTTCTATCTATTAATTTAAATAAATGAATTTAATTAAGTACCCATCTCACCTTTCCTCCAATTTTTAATTAAAATTAATATAAGAATCCTATTTCCCCTCACCCACTTGCATCCTAAAAACTCTCCCACTTGCATCCTAATCCTAATCCTAATCTCCACAGGTCTAACCCACTCCACTAAGTATGTGCACATATTGAATCTTTGACTAAGTGAATTTAACTCCTTCCATCACATCAAGGATATAGGCTTGTCCCTCAAGTACTCCAAAATAAAATTTTAATTCCTTTGTTCTTCTCCTTCATCCTCAACCAGTGCTCTTCATCAAGCAATCTCAACCATCCATTCAATCTCATCCAAAGTCCTATATAATCCACTTCTTAGCCATTTTTATCTCTCTTGCCCAGTTTTCATTAGAGCATTGTTGTGCTACCAAAGTCTTGAGTCGACACACATCTAAAATCGAACATCATGAACAAATCTACTCAACAAGAAGTTTGATATAGTTTCATTTTGTTAAATTATATGCTTGTTTGACCTCTTTTTAGCCTAATATGAATTGTTGCTTTGATTTATTTTTTAATTATTAAATCATTCCTTTTGAAAGCACATTTCCTTAGACATAGATATTACACAAATTCACTTCTTTCTTACCACCTTTTAAAAGTAATATAAATTTACTATTAAGAATTAAAATAAAAAATTAAATACATCATTTATACAAGAAAAATAATCATCAAATATTTAAACTTATTAATATTACTATTTAACTTCTTATAAACAATATAATACATTAACATTTAGACAACACTTTAAAAAATCTTATTAAAATTAATATAATATTAATTTCTAAAAGATATTAATATTTAGATTACAACATACAAAACAATATAATACATTAACATTTAGACAACACTTTAAAAAATCTTATTAAAATTAATATAATATTTAATTTCTAAAAGATATTAATATTTAGATTACAACATACAAATTTCTACTAAACAGTTTTAACTGATACTCTCTAAAAGAGACGGGGAGATGAAAAAACAAAGCAAACATATTTATTAACATCAAACACCAGAAACATTCCATCTTCAGATTGAACTATAGAGAGCTCTATAACCTTGTAACACAATTACATTTTCATTTGCTATATTTCATAGTCTTTTACAGCTTTATAGAGCTGGACCAGAGCCAAGAGAGACTATAAAATAAATACTCAAACACTAAATAGAAAAAAACACAACAACCTACAAAATGTGTGAATCCTGCAGATGGTATGTTGGCCAGGCCGGTTGGAGGAGATCGAAACAAATCCAAGAAAGATTATTGTCTCTAATGCTAGCTGAAATATGACTAGAAAATGGAGATACGGAGGATAATCTGACAAGACAGTAGAGGGCACTTGGGATTATTTCTAACTCTTTCCATCCCTTAGACATATATGGTTGGAATTGAGCAATTGAAAAACCACAATCGGTTCAATTTTATTCTTCTCAGTGATCATCGACAAGTGCTTGTAGGGACCTCTCATATCGTTCCACGTCTTGGGCAATGCTGATCGGCCTCCCATTCTCATCCTCACAACATCCGCACAACTTGGGCCATGCTCGGCTTCCCATTCTCATCCTTTTGAATGCACAGAATGCTTACCACGGCTGCCCTTCTCACCTCTTCAATATCTGCCTTATCTACAATCCTTTCATCCACAATACCCATTGTGTTTCCCTTTTGAATTTGAGTTGCTGCCCAGGTGGGAAAGTAGTGCTGAGATTCTTGCACACTCAAGTCATTATTTCGTCGGCCTGAGATTATTTCCAACAGGGTCATGCCAAAGCTGTATACATCTACCTTCGCTGTTATTGGCATCCCGGTTAGCCACTCAGGAGCCAAATATCCTCTCGTTCCTCTTGTTGTCGTGAGCACTGTGCTGAAATATGTACCAACAAGTTTTGCCAGCCCAAAATCAGCCACTTTTGGAGAGAAATCTATATCCAGAAGAATATTTTCTGGCTTGATATCACAATGGATGATGCAATCTCTACATTCTTCGTGGAGATAAAGTACCCCTCTTGCAGTGCCTAAAGCAATTCCAAATCTTCTTTGGATTTGTTGGACAAGAAAGAGTTGAGAGACCCATTTTGCATGTACTCATAAACAAGCATTCTATGACATCCCTCTACGCAAAACCCCCGGATCCTCACCAAATTTACATGTTGTATGCTTCCAATGCTGCTTATTTTTGCACGGAATTGCTTTTCTGCTTGTGTGGAACCCTCTAATTTTTTCACGGCCACAAGTGTATTGTCTGGCAGAGTTCCTTTGAAGACAGAGCCAAACGCTCCCTTTCCTAACTTATGGGCGAAATGATTACTTGCATTTTTGAGCTCTCTGTAGGTGAATATTGTGAGCGATGTTGGTGTGTCGTAGTCGTCGACTTTATGAAGTAGTTTCCCGCGCCTACGTTGAATAAGCCATGCAACAATGAACAGAGTACCCAAAACAGCAACCCCCAAAGGAATTGAAATGGAGAGTGCAGCTACCCTGCTGCTGCTTCTTTTTGCATGGGATGGCAACTGTGGCACGTCAGAAGCAGCCAATCGAATGAACAAGGGCTGTCTGTCATTTGAATTAGCCTGCATGCTTAACAGATCACCAAACCATAATTTACAATTAGAATTAATGAAAGCAAAGGCCGTGCAAGAACAATTGTTGAGACAAGCAGTTTTACATCCTTGTAGAGTCGACTCTTGGGTATTTTGAAGAGCCGCTTCGTTATCTGACAAGGACATATTACTGACTTGGAGAAAACCATCTGTGCTGCCACTTGCACTGCAGTTTAATGGAGTACGACGAACACAACCGCTTGACCACCATTCCAGAGAAGCGTTTCTTGTGTGGAAGCCTTGCACACAGCTGTATTACCTAATGTTTTCTTGGGTGAAGCAGACTCCATAAGCCCCACATACACCATACACCTCGCAATTTGTTTGAGGTGAATCATGAACCAGGTTCCAACTTTTATTATTAACCCACAGGTAGAATAATAGCTGACCGTCCCAGCTGAGAACATCCCTCACCATCATCGTCGAACTGGCTTCGGGTGAAAGCCAATATGTGTAGTACATTTTTGTCGGAGAAACCACTACGAATTCCTGCTTAAATGTGGTATCAGATGTTGCCCCTGGCATGCTGGTAAAATATCTACCAGTCCATTCTCCCGAGCTATAATATGAAACACCACTTTTGTACTGCAGCACAAAGTCTGTCTTTCCTGGATATGGATTCATTTGAAGAAAGAAAGGCCCAGGTGCTGGATCCACTGAACTCTTACAAGAGGACAATTTCAAGCCTTTCGAAAGCTTCATGGTAGGCATAAAATGATCGGTGGGATTTTTGAAGCTCTCCCAGACAGTCTGAGAACTGTTTTGGGTGTCTAAAAGAACAAAATATCATTACTCGACCAAATGACATTTCCTTGCAAATCAGATGGGGGTTCCTCTGTTAGCCACCGATGTAGAGAGAGAGAAAAGGCCGGGCATGTTTCTGATGGGGGTTCCTCTGTTAGCCACCGAAATGATGGTCTTGTCAGGGATGTGGGCATACCAGATGCCAACATACCAGTTGCTGGTTCCGCTGGGACAGAAAAATCGAATTCAAAAGTGCCATTCTTTGAAATGATGGTCTGATTTTCCCTCAGAGAAACCCCAATAGAGAGGGTGTCGACACCAGCAACTAACAAATTGCAATTGCACTGGAGAACAAGCACATCAAGAGATAAAATGAAAAAACAGATGCCCTGAAATGGAAGAAATATATTTGGTGTCCAAAGCTGTGATCCTTGCTAGTTTTAAATAAGGGAGATATTAGATAGACCACCGAATACACGTAGTTAAGACCGAATAAACTTGCTGCGACCCAGAGAAGAGTCAAGTGCACAAGAACGTGCTGCGACCTGGAAACTTTGATATTTTTATGAATTTCATAAGCTGCAACCTGGAATCTGTGAAAATAGGAAGTACGTTCCTTTGACGAGGAAGTCTCAACCGTGAGTTGAGGATCTGGAGCTTCGCATTTCAGACATGACACTAGATAATAGATGACTTCGAAGACTGTTTTGTACAGTTGGAGATCAATATTGCTTATTTGGTCGTCTCCCAATTTAATTTAGTTGGAGATCAATATAGATAATTTGGTCGTCTCCCAATTAATCATTTTTCTTCTAATTTTTTTTGAAATTTGTCTTGTTCAATGATCTTTACAATTCTTAAAGCTAATTTTGTTATATTCAAATCCACATTCTTGATTTCGATGGTATGTATACCATTGACATTCAATTGATGGTGGGGCATTTTGTAAGGTAAACTGAACATATTTGTGCATTTCCCTCAAAGATGGCATCTTTTTATGTTGAGATTGTAACAACATATCTAGAAGACATTGGTTTTCATTGAGCTCATCCACTCACTAAATAGTGCATATGTAGGAAATCTCATGTTTGGATTTTTATTTTCTTTTTCTTTTTCCTTTTCTTTTCACCTCTCTGTTGTTCAAGGGTCACTCAAGCTCTTAGGATCACCTATGAAAACCAAAATAATCTTCTACAGGAGAGAAAAACAAGATTACATATTTGCAATAATGGATGCAAAATATGTTGAATCAAATTTATGCAATGAATAAAGTGTACATATGATACCTTGCTTATACAGACAAGGTTGAGAAATAGGAATAACTCAGATGATGACAAGTGTCTTAATCCTATGCCATGTGACAATTATGGGGATAAGATCACATGTCTACAAGAAACTTATACAAAGATTCCTAGCTTACTAAGTAAACCTAACATGCAAACATGTGCGGAAAGGTCGTAAGTAGGAACTAGTTGGATAATGTACCTTGTTCATTTTATAAAGGGGGAAAATGGATAGGAAAAACCCCTATTCACACCAACAACCCCCATTAAGTGCAACTTAGGGAGAATGAAGAACAAATGCAAATGATGCAAAGATGGGTCATAGCTCTACCTGTTTCAACGATGTGAACAAATTTTGTAAAAATTAGGCAATGAAAAGCTAGCCAAATATTGTAGATTCATGATACATGTTGCTTGATTTGGCCATATAGGTATCTAGAGAAAATAAATGTGTTTTTTCTATTAAGGATGCCTCTAAAGACACTGGTGGTGACTAGTGTCAGATTTTACACAACATAAGAGATATAAATGGTGAGACTATCTTAGAAAGATGTCTTGTTTGTCTCTGCACATTCTCATTGTCTTAGAATAAAAACATTATAAGCATTGACAAATTTGTTTACCACTGTGAGATTACTACATATTCTTGATTTGGGTGGGAGGATCATCTTTGAATTGCTTGAGAGCATTGGAAAGAAGAAACTCTTCAAAGTCTTGAATTTAAGAGACACAAATATTGGGGAGATATCAAAGTGTGTGAGACATCTAAAAAGTCTCTTGTTTCTTACTCTGCCTAACATATGTGAGAACTTACCTACATGGACAAAAGCACATGTGAGGAGAAAGTCCCCACATAAGAAAGAAGAAGAGACCATGGAGTTCCCCTCAGTGTAAAGTCTCCTATAATAATGGTAGATGCTAAGAAATGAATGCTAAAGATGATCCAATCTTGCCAAACAACATTCTGCCCCTTAGAAAGAAACAAAACCAAGATAGTACATGTTAGAAAAAATCAACCTTGATGATCAATACATTTCCTACATAGTCCCTTGAGATAAAATATTGCATACACATATACAAATAACCAATTGAAGACATCACAACATGAAATAAGTAATACCCTTGAAAAACCGTCATATAGGGAAAACCCCAGCCTCCAAAATGGTTCATGCTCAATGCATCATTAATGTAATATCATTAAATTTCTTTGTTTGATATACTTTTGAACTAAACTACTTTTTAACCATATATGTAAGCATAAATTAATTAAAATTTAAAAAATGTGAGAAGATAAATACCCATAATTGATGACTTCTATATCTTAACAACCGACTTTGAAATTGGCATAAGACTTTGCAAAGTAATATGAATTTGCAAGAGAGAAATTTGTCCAACAAGTTCCTCTCTAGAAGGCAACGACTCCATTGCCTATTTTTATAGGTCAAATGACATTTTAAGTGTAAAATATAATTTTTATGCCTTCCATAATGTTTCTTGTTGTTACCACTATAATTATTTTACTCAATTCTCTTCTGCAATGAAATTGATAGTGTGTATTTTTTAAAACTTCTAAATTTATCCTTCATTTATGTGAATGTTTTAAATTTTTTTGTAATTATATGAAGTTACTTTGTTTTAGTGTTTCCTATCCTATTTCTTAACAAAATCTTATTAAATTATAATTAGAAGCATTGACAGATGAATATGTTGACATATGTTTAATTATTTTTGATGTTTACAAGATTGAAGTTGTTTACTGTTAAGTTGTCATAACAGTCAAACCGATTGATGGTGGTTAATGTTGAGTATTGATCTTGATAAGTGAAAGTTTACTTTGTGAGTTTGAATTTGAGTTTGGGAGTTTGTATCAGTTTTTAAGTGTACCGATTCACCCCCCCTCTCAGTATTCTATCGGATACTTATTCTTTCATCATAGCATCAATTGGTATTAGAGCGTCTCAAGTCCTCTTTAATCTAAAGCTTAACAACTTGAGGAAAAGATCTTGTAGATCATGATGAAGAAATAAGGTCCGAAGTTCAACAAAGATAACTATAGGATATGGAGTGACATAATGAAGATTTACATTAAGAGTTTGGAAAGTCAGTATTGGGATCATATATAAAATAAGTATACTGCACCTATTGGAACTCTGATTGATGATCAGAAGAAAGAACAACAAGAGAATCATCAAGCATTAGAGGCTATTATCAGTTCCCTGTCTGATTTTGAATATGTAGATGTTCATGGTCTTGAAACTGCATATGAAGTATGGAAAAAACTTGAAGAGATTTATAGGGGTGATGAACATGTTAAGATTGCCAAAGAGGTGAGTTTAAGAGAAAAATTTGATGACATGAGAATGTCTGAAGGTGAAAATATCTAGCAATGTGGTCAAAGGATAAAAGAGATAGTTGGTGAAATAAAGAGTGCAGGAGAGAAAGTGGAAGATGCCATAGTGATCAGTAAGGTACTGAGAACCCTGCTATCGGTCTATGCTATCCGAGTTGCAACTATTCGAGAGCTAAAATCCATTGACAAAAAAAAGGTAACTCTTGACTCTATCATTGGCAAACTTACTGCTTTTTAACTTAATGGCTATGATGGTAGTGTACAAAAATCAGAATCTGCATTTAGAGCTTCTGTCTCTAACTCATGTGTGAGAAAAAGTAGAGATACCGGCCATAGCTATGAATCTATATCCAACATAGATGCTGATGATGAAGAGAGTTTATTGGAGCTTGAAGCATTGTTGGAAAAATGACTGCATAGAGGCACTGGAAAATACAGAGGTAAGCTACTATTGAAATGTTTTTCTTGCAATAAGATTGGTCTTATAGCAGCTAATTGCCCTAATGGTGAAAATGAATACAAGAGAGACAAATTTAAGAAGTATAAGGGTAAAGGCAAGAGAGATTGTCTTGTTGCTATTGACAATGGTATTACTAATGATGATGTTAGTGAAGATATTGTGTTTGTAGCTATTAAGGAAGATATATCAGACAAAATAGCATTAGTGTCCAGGATGTTTAACTTTGATGATTGGATCAGTGATAGTGGTTGTTCACATCACATGACCGGTGATTGGAGCAATTTTCTTTCCTTGAAAGAATTTGATGGTGGTGTTGTTAGATTTGGCAATGACTCGCCCTATATGGTTAAAGGTAAGGGATTTATTTCTCTTAATGGGAAGAGTAGTGTTGATGATATCTATTGGGTTGAAGGCCTAAAGCACAATCTTCTGAGCATGGCACAACTTAATGATAGAGGATACCCACTAGAGTTTATAAATGGTATGTGCAAAATCTTTGGCAACAAAGGTGAATTGATTGCAACTGAGAAACAGACCAGAGGTAATCTATTTCATCTTAATCCTAAAGTTAGCAACTATTTGATTGCAAAAATATATGATAGCTAGATTTGGCATAGGAGATTTTGTCATATAAACTTTGATAACATTATTGAAGTGAGAAAGTCTAAGACTGTAAGAGGTCTACCTCAGCTAGACAAACTGGTTAATACTCTTTGTAAAGAATGTCAGTTAGGAAAGATGACTTCTTCAACTTTCAAGAGCAAGTCCTTCTCAGCAGAGCACTTTTTAGATTTGGTTCATACAGATCTATGTGGACCAATAAGAACTAGAAGCATTTTAGGTGATAGATATTTTATGATCTTCACTGATGATCGTTCAAGGATGGTGTGGGTCACATTCTTGAAGGATAAGAATGAAGAATTTGGTGAATTCAAGGCATTTCGGAGCCTTAGCTAAGAAATAGAGTGGCAAAAAGATAAAATGTCTGAGAACAAATCAAGGCAATGAATTTACTTATGAGGAATTCACTAAGTATTGTGATGAGAATGGTATCAAGTGGCAAATTTCTGCACCAAGGACACCACATCAGAATGGTATAGTAGAGAGAAACAACCGATCAGTAGTTGAAGCAGCTAGAACTATGGTTATACAAGGAAATGCAGCAAATTTTTTTTGGAGAGAAGTTGTAAGTACAACGGTCTACATAATGAACCGAGTTCTGGTGAAAAGAGGTAAGGACAAGACACCTTATGAGTATTGGTATGAAGGATAACCCGATGTTAGGTATTTTAAGATCTTTGGTAGCAAGTGTTTTATCAAAAAGGTGATTACATAAGAAAGTTTGAAGCTAAGAGTGATGAAGGCACATTTCTTGGCTATTCCACCAAGAGTAAGGCCTACAAATGCTTCAACAACTAGACCCAGAGAATTGTTGAGAGTGCTGATGTTTGTATAGATGAAAGTCCTAAAATTTCAGAAGGAACCAGTTTAGATAGAAAGGATGAAGATCGTTGCATTTTGCTTTTGGAACTTGAAACTGTTAAATCAGAAACCGGTAAAGCAAATCCTAATGTACTTATTCAACCAGAAAAAATAAATTCAAAGGAAGAAGACAATGGCGAAGTTGAACCTGATGAGAATGATCATGTTATTCCTAGGCATGTGAGACTGAATCATAGCCCTGAGAAAATTATTGGGGATAAGGATGTTGGAGTACTAACTAGAAGGAAAATTAGAGAGAACTCTTGCATGATCTCCACCATTGAACCTAGAAGTGCTAAGGAGGTATTTGGTGATGATCATTGGGTGAAAGCTCTGTAATCTATCATATCTCATATACATTCATTGAGTAAGCAAATCAATTTTTCATCCAATAAAAATTAAGAACAATGACAATTTTATGCCAATAAACTATCATATGAGGGAGTGAAGAAAAATAAAATTAACAAATTTGACTTGTGTGCCCTTTTCACGGACCCCTGAACGAATCAACTTTTATACTCTCGATGTAGGAGATTCCCTATCAATTGGTGCCACCATGAAGGGAATAAGAATATTTTTTGGGATAGGTGGTGGATGGTTTTTGACTAGCCTCCATGCAATAATCATGAGGTACCCCAATAGTTTTTGAGGAAACTCTATTGTGAGTTTTTCCTCAACGAGATCCCAAACTATTTTGATTATCTAGATTTCCATGGTAGAGGTGGGGGCTCATCACATGATAGAGTGGGGGCACAATATGACCCAAACCTCCTAGCAAGACCCTTGGCTAGACCTATGGTGGATCACGCCATTATTCTTTCTATTGTAAGGAGAGTGTTGAGGTCAAAAATTTATACTCCATTAGCTTGAACTCATTCAAACCCTTATATAGTATGCTAGGCCTCTAGTAGAGGGCGA
This sequence comes from Cryptomeria japonica, assembly GCF_030272615.1. Taxonomy (NCBI): domain Eukaryota; kingdom Viridiplantae; phylum Streptophyta; class Pinopsida; order Cupressales; family Cupressaceae; genus Cryptomeria; species Cryptomeria japonica. The sequence goes on from NC_081410.1 coordinate 575,548,424, forward strand.
TGTGGGTGATTCTCGTAGGCCTCAAGTTTGAGCTCACTTTTGTCAATGTTCTAGGTCTCATTGCACTTATGATCCTGAGATTAGTAATCATGCATGTGCATGAGAGGAGTCTGCTACAGAGAACATTGTCATGAGAGAATCTTTGTTGAATTAAGCATTCGACATTGACACTCAGGTGAATTTAATTATAATCTCATTTCATTCTTTTTATTAAATTTTATTTTTAAATATAAGAATACAACTAAATTAGTAAATGATTGAGATAAAAGAATTAGGGTCAAAGCATTCAGAATAATAGCATTCCCACAACACCCTTTTTTAATGACTTTGTCGACTACACATGTATATAACCAGTAAAGAAATATTATTATTATATATAAATAATTGGACCTTATGTGAATTATTTTATCATTAATCATTTTGGATATGTAATAGTTTGATGATGGAGCTTCAACATCGATAGTCTTTCAATCAGGTAAGCAAGTTATTCATTAATGCTGTTATAAAATTTATTTAGATAGTTTTGGTAATTGATCAACATACATTGTTTCATTTTCACATGTTGACATCGAAGACTCCTCTTGGTGTTTGTGACACAATGGAGCATGGTGTTGCTATAGTAGTAGCAAGTTTAGTTTCTTGATAGAAGTATGAGATAGATTAGTAAATTTAACATTGCATTTGTTCTTTTAATAGTATATTATTGAAATTTAACTAGTTGGATAATGTACCTTGTTCATTTTATAAAGGGGGAAAATGGATAGGAAAAATCCCTATTCACACCAACAACCCCCATTAAGTGCAACTTAGGGAGAATGAAGAACAAATGCAAATGATGCAAAGATGGGTCATAGCTCTACCTATTTCAACGACATGAACAAATTTTGTAAAAATTAGGCAATGAAAAGCTAGCCAAATATTGTAGATTCATGATACATGTTGCTTGATTTGGCCATATAGGTATCTAGAGAAAATAAATGTGTTTTTTCTATTGAGGATGCCTCTAAAGACACTGGTGGTGACTAGTGTCAGATTTTACACAACATAAGAGATATAAATGGTGAGACTATCTTAGAAAGATGTCTTGTTTGTTTCTGCACATTCTCATTGTCTTAGAATAAAAACATTATAAGCATTGACAAATTTGTTTACCATTGTGAGATTACTACATATTCTTGATTTGGGTGGGAGGATCATCTTTGAATTGATTGAGAGCATTGGAAAGAAGAAACTCTTCAAAGTATTGAATTTAAGAGACACAAATATTGGGGAGATATCAAAGTGTGTGAGACATCTAAAAAGTCTCTTGTTTCTTACTCTGCCTAACATATGTGAGAACTTACCTACATGGACAAAAGCACATGTGAGGAGAAAGTCCCCACATAAGAAAGAAGAAGAGACCATGGAGTTCCCCTCAGGGTAAAGTCTCCTATAATAATGGTAGATGCTAAGAAATGAATGCTAAAGATGATCCAATCTTGCCAAACAACATTCTTCCCCTTAGAAAGAAACAAAACCAAGATAGTACATGTTAGAAAAAATCAACCTTGATGATCAATACATTTCCTACATAGTCCCTTGAGATAAAATGTTGCATACAAGTATACAAATAACCAATTAAAGACATCAAAGACATCACAACATGAAATAAGTATTGCCCTTGAAAAACCATCATATAGGGAAAACCCCAGCCTCCAAAATGGTTCATGCTCAATGCATCATTAATGTAATATCATTAAATTTCTTTGTTTGATATACTTTTGAACTAAACTACTTTTTAACCATATATGTAAGCATAAATTAATTAAAATTTAAAAAATGTGAGAAGATAAATACCCATAATTGATGACTTCTATATCTTAACAACTGACTTTGAAATTGGCATAAGACTTTGCAAAGTAATATGAATTTGCAAGAGAGAAAGTTGTCCAACAAGTTCCTCTCTAGAAGGCAACGACTCCATTGCCTATTTTTATAGGTCAAATGACATTTTAAGTGTAAAATATAATTTTTATGCCTTCCATAATGTTTCTTGTTGTTACCACTATAATTCTTTTACTCAATTCTCTTCTGCAATGAAATTGATAGTGTGTATTTTTTAAAACTTCTAAACTTATCCTTCATTTATGTGAATGTTTTAAATTTTTCTGTAATTATATGAAGTTACTTTGTTTTAGTGTTTCCTATCCTATTTCTTAACAAAATCTTATTAAATTATATTTTTATAATAAATAATAATTAAATTATATATATATATATATATATATATATATATATATATATATATATATATATATATTCCATAATTTTACATTCTACATATTTAATTTCTCATGACATTGTTGTTGTAGTTTCTATTTCTTGTTTTTGTTGACATGGCACCTGGCAATATGTCCAAAACTTGTGTGTTTTGAGATAAAAAATAATAGATGATTTTTCAGTTGCAGTTGATGATTTAGCTATGTTACAATTTACTACATAGAATGTTTCTTTTGGCCTACATTAGTTTTACAGCTGGGGTTGACCCTATTGTTGTTGTTTTATTTATAACCCTATATTTCTTAACTCTCTTATTTTAATAAAAAACAAAACTTCCAACATCATGGCCTAACATAACACCAAGTACATCAAATCAATCATGAATTTACATTCGTTAGCTTGTCCTTAATCATTGATTTCTATCTTAATTCTTGATCAATGTCCATACCTATTCAACCTTCTACTTAAGTAGATGCTAGATGTATGTTGGCATTTTGCATATAGATTGCATTAATGATATGTTGTCATTGATGTCAATTGAACTGGTGAATGATATTCATAGATTTTTGTTGTAGGGTGGCGAATTGTGGATCCGACTGTAGTTGCAGAGGACTGGCGTAAACGATGGCGTGAAGAGGAAATAGGAATGATGGAGCGTGTGGGAATGTAAACTCTATTGTGATGAAAATGTTGCGAGGGATAGCAGCCCAGTTGAAAGCTGTGGAGACAACCCAAAGAAGAGGATGACATATTGAAGATGTAAGTGAAGATGAAGGAGAAGAAGCCCTTATAGAACAAGTAAACCCATCGGCGGTTGATCCGAGTGAGGAAAGGGTTTTGAGGGTTTTGAGTAGGGTGAATACTAAATCTCATTTTACCCCATCGAAATATGATGGGAAGTTGGATTTAGATGAATTGATGGATTGGATCTCAAAGATGGAGAAATACTTTAATTTTGAAAACACTGGAGAAGAAATGAAGGTGAAATATGCCTATACCCGATTGAAAGGTCATGCATCTCTTTGGTGGGAACATTTTCAAGTTGATAGACAGAGAAGAGGTAAAGAGAAGATCAAGATATGGGATTGGATGATCACTAAGTTGAAATTATAATTTATGCCAGCTGATTATCAAGTGAAACTGTTATGGAAGTTGCATAATTTGAGGCAAAAGGAATCTAGTGTGAAGGAATACACTAAAGCATTTTAAAAGTTGAACATCAGATATAGACATGTTGATGATGAAGTTGAACAAGTTGCAAGATATTTGAATGGATTGTGGGTGTCTATACAAGAAGAACTCAGTTTGATCAAATTAGAGAGTGTTGAAGAGGCTTACTAATATGCCCTAAAGGTAGAAGGGAAGCTAAACAAAAGACATGAGAAGAGGCAGAGAGGCAGAGGTGGAAGGTTTATCAAAGGAATATTTCAAGGAGGAAGAGGATATAAAAGAGGTAGAGGAGCCTGTATAGATCAAAAAAAGGACAAGGAAGTGAGCAAAGAAGTTAATTCATATCGAAAAGATGATAGACATTTCTACCAAAGGAGAGAACCGAATGGCTATCAAAATGAGAATTTTGGAAGACAAGACAAGAGAACATTCAGAGGAACTTTCTATAACTGTGGAGGAGAAGGACATCATGCTTTCGAGTGTAAGAAGATAGATAATACTAGAAGAGAAGCATTGGTGGAAGAAAACCCCACCGGATCAGACAATAAACGGGAAGATGGAGAACCGTTGATGATGAGGAGATCTTTGTGTCATACTAGAAGAGATGGAGAGCCCTTGTAGAGGAAGAATTTGTTCAAGACCAAATATAAGGTATTCAATAAGTGTTGTAAAGTTGTTATTGATAGTGGTAGTTTAGATAATCTTATTTTAGAAGAGATGGCAAATAAGTTGAATTTGGAAAGATTGAAATGCCCTAAGCCTTATTAGATATCATGGATTCTGGATGAACATAAGTTGTTAGTAAGTGAACAATGTTTGGTGAAATTGAAAATTGGGATTATCATGATGAAGTCTTGTGTGATATTGTGCCTATGGATATTTGTCATCATTTGTTGGGTAGACCTTTGCAGTTTGATAGACAAGCAATACATGTTGGGAGGAAGAATACATACACTATTGTGGCCAATGGGATGAAGAAAACCTTGTTGCCCTTGGAGGAACCTTTGAAGAGTGAAGTCTGTACAAATGCTAGAATTTGTTTGGTAGATGGAAGGAAATTCCTAGATGGAATGAGACATGAGAATGTGTGTTTTTCCTAAATTCTTAAGAAGACTGAGAATCCAGAGCATGAAGAGGAACAATCGGAAGAGATAAAATATTTGCTAATAGAATATGAAGACATCATTTCAATTAATGCACCTGATGGATTTCCACCCGCGAGAAGTATTAGTCATTGCATGGACTTGGTTCCCGGAGCTAGTTTGCTTAGCAAAGCTGCACATCGGATGACACCGACGGAGAATGAAGAACTAAATAGACAAGTGTAGGAGCTGTTGAAGAAAGGTTTGATCAAGGAAAGTCTGAGCCCTTATGTAGCACCAACAGTATTAACACCTAAGAAGAATGAAGAGTGGAGAATGTGTACTGATTCTAGAGCAATAAACAAGATCACCGTGAAATACCAGTTTCCTTTGCCTAGGATGGATGACATAATGGACTGTTTGAGTGGAGCCAAAGACTTTGCAAAGATAGATTTGAAGAGTGGATATCATCAGATCAGGATTAGAGAAGGAGATGAGTGGAAGACAACATTGAAGATAAATGAAGGACCGTATGAATGGTTGGTGATTCCTTTTGGGTCAACTAATGCACCGAGTACTTTAATGAGGGTGATGAATGAGGTATTGATGAAATTCTTGGATAATTTTGTTATTATATATTTGGATGACATTTCAATTCTCAGTGGGACAAAAAAGGAGCATTTGTTGCATTTGAGATAAGTTTTGCAGAGGTTGAGAGAAGAAAAGTTGTTGATCAATATTAAGAAGTGTAATTTCATGAAGGATGAGTTAGTCTATTTGGGATTTGTGATATCTGAGGATGGTTTGAAGATGGACCCTGAGAAATTAAAAGCAATTGTTGAGTGGCCTACACTAGAAAGAATTGAAGAGGTAAGATCAATTTATGGATTGGCTAGTATTTATTGGAAGTTCATCAAAAATTTCAGTTTAGTTTGTAACCCTATGACTGAGACCATGAGGGGAGATCGGAAGTAGTTCAAGTGGACCAACAAAGAAAACAAAAGTTTTGAACTATTGAAGTAGAAAGTGACTGAGCAGTCTGTGTTAGCTTTACCGGATTTCAGTAAAGTATTTCTTGAGTGGATTGTGATGCAAGTGGAACAACAATATGAGGAGTGGAGAGAAATAACTTATTTCAGCGAGAAATTGCATGATGTCTGGAGGAGATATTCAAGGTATGATCAAGATTTTTTATGCCATAGTTCAAGGCTTGAAGAAGTGGAGACATTACCTATTGCCTAAGGAGTTTGTGTTGTATACAGATCATCAAGCCTTGCAGTATTTGAACAGTTAGAGTAAGTTGATCAGAGACATATGATATGGGTAGAGTTTTTGTAGAGTTATACCTTTGTGTTGAAGCATAGAAGTGGAAAATATAACAAAGTTGTTGATGCATTGAGTAGGAGAAGGAATTTTCTGATAGAGATGAGAGTGACAGTATTAGGATTTGAGGAATTGAAGACTTTGTATGATTATAACCCAGATTTTGTAGAACCTTGGAGAGCATGTAGAGAATTGATTATGGTAGATAGAATCAAGTGGTTGGATTAATTCATTTAGGATGGGATGTTATTCAAAGGAGTTTAATTATGCATACCTAAGAGTTCTATGAGGGAGAATCTGATAAAGGAGAAACATAGTGGAGGATGAGCTGGACATTTTGGTATTGATAAAATACTAGCATCGGTGAGTGAGAAGTTGTTTTGGCACCAGATTCATAAGAATGTTAAGAGATATGTGTAAAGTTTTAGAGTTTGTCAAGTTGCAAAGGGTAGTAGTCAGAATGTGGGATTGTATAAACCTTTGACAGTACTAGTAAGACCTTGGGAGGATATAAGCATGGATTTCATACTTGGATTACCTAAAATACCAAGAGGGAATGATTATATATTTGTGGTAGTGGATAGATTATCAAAGATGACTCATTTCATACCTTGTAAGAAGACTTCAGATGCATTGCATGTAGCAGACCTATTTGTCAAGGAAGTAGTGAGATTGCATGGATTACCTAAGAGCATAGTTTCAAAAAAAGACACTAAGTTTGTTGGCTATTTTTGGAGAACGCTTTGAAAGAAGATGAAGATAGATTTGAAGTTTAGTTCTACTTTTCATCCACAGACTGATGGACAGACATAAGTAGTTAACCAGAGCTTGGGAAATTTGTTGAGATGTTTAGTTGGAGATAAAATCAGAAGTTGGGATTTGATCCTTGCACAAGCATAGTTTGCCTACAAAAATTTAGTAAATAGGAGTACCGGAAGAACACCTTTTGGGATTGTTACTGGAGTGCATCCTAGAGGTATATAAGAATTAAGAGATATTAAGACCAGAGAAGTTCAAAAGAAGAATACTTTGTAGATCACATGCAGCCTTTCATATTCAGGTTAAGCAACATTTGGAAGATATGAACAATAAGTATAAGAAGAAGGTAGATGAGAAGAGGAGACATAAGGAATTTGAAGTTGGCAATGAAGTGATGGTATATTTGAGAAAATAAAGATTTCCGGTTGGAACTTATAACAAATTGTAGATGAAAAAGTTTGGACCTTGTAGGATTTTGAGGAAGTTCAGTTCTGAAAATGCATATGAAGTGGAGTTACAAGATAGTTTGAGTATTTCACCCATGTTAAACATTGTAGATCTTCATGAGTATCATGAACCAAAATTCAGTGAGGACAGTATTGCAGACTTGGAGAAATAGTTTCCCCAGAAGGAACCAGATTAGATTGAAGATATTTTGGATAGTAGGATTGGGTATAGTACCCAGAGCAGTCATTATAAAGAGTATCTTGTGAAGTGGAAGGACAAACCAGTTGAAGATTCATCTTGGATTTCTTAGGCAGAGGTAGATCATCTTTGTTTTCTTCTGACCCTAGCAAATTGAGAGGCTCACTTTTTCAATAACCCTAGATGTTTGATGCAGGAGCATCCCCGGTTCATAGCAATCTTGCATCAACCAAAAACATTTCCCTTTCTATTTTTCTTTCTGTTTATTATATGCTATATTAATGGTTGCTTTTATATTTAGAAAACTTTACATTATATAGGTGATTATAGTTTTTAAATTGATAACTTACCTACCAAGCCCTTTATGAAGGATTGAAGTACATTGGGAGTTATATGATTTATATTTTCACTAGCATCATTATTTCAAAGAATGGTGTATATTTTCCTAACTATATTCATATTCACCTAGCATGGGTTCATCGTAATGGTAAAAAAAGAACAACATAATACCACATTAAAGAACTCCCTACAATTGACTTCATCTCAAAAATATCTCAAACTAATATAACATGGTTTTGAACATGATATATTTATCAACACAATATTATGTGCCATTGAAAACTCTCATTTCTTCTTTTTGAATTTCCTTTCTTACACCTTGTATAATTTAAAATTTGAGCTTATAATGATTCACTTTTCATTTGAATGTGTTCATTTTAGCATCATAAGAAGTTACCTCAAAATTGACACAAAACAACCATAAGAAGTTACCTCAAAATTTGGAATATTCAAGAGAGCTTGGGTGTAAAATAGGACCATGCCTAGCATAGATGTGCCCAACCTGACATGTTGGAATAATTTTTTTTATCCCAACGCACATAGAAAAAAGTAGGCTATCTTGCAACTTCATATTGCATGCATTTCATTACTTTTAAGGCACTCAAGATAATGCACTCGTAGGGTATGGCCTTGATAATTCGAGTAACTTGGCAAGAAAAAAGGGGCATGCCTAGCATAAACTTGTTCTCTTGGATGCATTATTTGTGCGCATGAAAAGAAGAATGAAAGTTAGGGTATATTGTGACTTCTAACTAAATGCATTTGATGCTTTTTATGGCACCGAAAAAAATCTCACCATGACCAAATGGTTTTGAGTTTTTGAAATCTGAGAGAATTTTGGTAGAGGGTCCTAAAATGACCTCATAGGATTAGATGAATCATTTGTATGTGCCATAGTCATTGAGAAATTCTTTGTCAAAGTTTGATAATTTTCAGCTCTTAGGATACTCAAGAGAATGTGCAGGTAGGGTATGGCCCGAACGGATGACTTGGTGAAAAAAATGAGGGAATGCCTAGCATAAAACCAACCTCTTGGATGTGTAGGCACTGATGTTTATACCCATGCTGAGTAGAATGAAAGTTAGAGTATATTAAAACTTTTGACTGAATGCATTTGATGCTTTTAGAGCACTATAAAAACTCTCACCATGACTAAATGGTTTTGAGTTTAAAAAAATTGAGAGACACTTTTGTAGAGGGTCCTAACATGACCCCATAGGATCAAACAAATATTCATGTGTGCCATGATCATTGATAAATTCTCCATCAAAGTTTGATAGTTTTTTAGCTCTTTCGTCACTCAAGAGAATGTGTTGGTAGGTTATGGCCCAGAGTGTTCGAAAAACTTGGCAAGAAAAACAAGGGTATGCCTAGCATAAAACCAACCTCCTAGATGCATAAGCATTGACGGTTTGTTCTTGTGATGACTAGAATGAAAGTTAGGGTATATTGCAACATTTGATTGAATGTATTTGATGCTTTTAACAACACCAGAGAAACTCTCACCAGGACCAAATGGTTTTGAATCTTTAAAATTAGAGAGAGGTTTTTGTAGAGAAATGCTCCATCAAATTTTGACAGTTTTAAGCTCTTAGGACACTCAAGAGAATGCACTAGTAGGGTATGGCCTAGAGCGTTTGGGTGACTTCGCAAGCAAAATGTGGGAATGTCTAGTATAAAACCAACCTTATAGATTCCTAGGAGTTGATGGTTGTTGACCATGATGAGTAGAATGAAAGTTAGGGTATATTATAACTTTTAATTGAATGCATTTGACGCCTTTTAGGGCATCAAAAAAACTCTCACCATGACCAAATGGTTTTGTCTCTTCAAAATATAAGAGAGGTGTTTTTATAGGGTCCTAACACGACCTTGTAGGATCAAACAGATCACTCATATGTGCCATTGATACGGATAAATGCTCCATTAAAGGTCACCAATTTTTTAGCTCTTAGGGCATTGAAGAAAATGCCTTGGTAGGGTATGGCCTGGAGTGTTTGGGTGAATTGGAAAGTAAAATAGGGGTATGCCTGACATAAAGCTAACCTCCTAGATGCATAGGTGCTAATGGTTCATGCGTACAATGAACAAAATGAAAGTTAGGGTATACTGCAACTTTTGATTGAATGCATTTGACATTTTTAGGGTAGAAAAAAACTCTCACCATGACCAAATGGTTTTGAGTCTTCAAAATTTGAGAGATTTTTTTGTAGAGAGTACTAACACAATTTGGCATCCAAAGGGGAACCTATTCATCTCTATAAATAAAGACAATTTTGAAGATCACAACTCCATACCTGTTCGTATACATAGTAGAGTTCAGGGAAATAGGTTGGGAATAGGGGTTTGCCTTAAGTCAAACCCTGGTTTTAGAATTAGCCATGAAATAGAAATGAAATGTAATTGAATTATAGTAATGAAGGTGATCTCCATTTGAGGGAAATGATAAATAATGTTTGACACACTAATGTTGTACCTTTTAATAGAGTTTTGTTTGTCCCCACAAGGAATTGGGGTTTCACGAATTCTTCATAAACATAGAACATGGATGTCAACTCCAATGCTTGAATCTTGACCTTACTTCTATTCCAATGTTTGAAAGGAGACTGATTTCTTGCTCAATTGAATTTAAATATTTGATTGCTTGAATTGATTAAATGAATCTCTTAGGTGGTTATCAAAATGAGAAGGATAGACCTCCTTTTATACATGCTTGTTGAAAAACTTTTTAATTTTCTAATATGAGCCGACACGGGATCTACGTTCCCACAAAAATAATGTTACCATTAAGGGGCCCAAAAATGAACCTTGATTGAGAGGACCAAGGCGCCAATGCCTAGGTACTGACCAATCATGGACCAAGAAAAGAGGGGTAGGAGATGTGCATTATGAAAATTATAAGGTATAATTTGCATGGTGTGATAAGAATCAAGGCTCCGATTAGGCCTAGAGAAATGAATGCCTAGGTGAGGGCCCAAATAAGGACAAAATTGTAAGGGAGTACAATTTAGGAGACTATAGTTTCCAATAAAAATAGGGTTTTACATTTTCTATTAGTGATTCAACAATGTAACCCTACCTCTTTAAGTAGAACACGTGCAATGAATTTCTCCAAAATATGGTAGTTAGGAATTTGTTTGAAACATAAGTTGAAACTTATATCAGCTAGGTTGTGATACCACTCCATTTCTATTAATTGTAGATTTTCATTGTGCATTTAGTTGACTTATATATATGAGCATAAATTTCAAAACTTTTGGTGTAAAACTTAAGGATAATTTTATGCTTTAATGTGATTAATATATTTTTACCTAATCTTGATTATCTATTTTCTCTCATTTGGGATATAATGAAGTGAGATTCCAATGTAGAAATGTGACACTAGACTTGACATAAGTTCATATAATCTATGCAAAAAGGAGAAAAGAAGTTCCTTATTACTTGCTTCCTGGATCACAAGTAGCTGCTCTAGAAGGAAACCACATTTCTAGAATAGCTAACCCAATGTTTCAATTTTCAATGTTCTTAGGAAATGAGTTGATCTCCTCTTGCACAGATAATGCATTTGGAATTTTTATTGTAACAACTCCTGCTTGATTGCGACTATATTTTTAATCTTGCTTCATAATTACCAGCTTAATCAACTAATCTTCATATTTTACCTTAGAAGTGTTCACTTCATGATTTATTCAATCACCATAGTGGTTACAACTCTATACCATCACTTATGCTTACACTCAAAGGTGGTAAGTTCCTGAGGTTAGGGCTCCCCTTAGACCTAGTCCTATGCTTCGAGGGTTCATTCTTGATGACCATGCCTATGTATCCCCTTGAGAGAAATCAAAGGCTTCCTAGTTCACCCTTTAAGGTTAAAGGAAGTTCATTCTCTCCTCTCATATGAGATCTTTAATCTCTCTTAAAACTAGGACTATTTATTAAAATTAGTCTAATAATTAATTACCATAAATAAGTTTACAAATATACAAAATTAAACAAGAGTTGTAGCCTTTCATAATTTTTCAATTTTTCATAGAGAGAGACTTGAGCATAGATCAAGTATGTACAATATGAATAGCTCATACATATCAAATATACATAATGATTAACTCTAATATATGCCACATATACATAGTGAGAGATTGATACATCCGCAATGGCTAACTATTACTTTCCCATAGTGCATGTAAGACCTTGCCTCATTAAAGAGTAATGGAACCTTAATTGCCAAATACATCTTGACTAGTTAGATTCAAAATAATTAATAAGTGGTTATGTGATTATTCTATTGGTTATATTCTTATGCGTGCATCTTATTCTTTGAAGTATCTCAATTAAGGGATTTCTAGCTCTCATATCTTATTATATATTTCACACTTTAGTGTTGCTACCTAGTTAAATAATTGTACTATAAAGCTCTATATTTACAAATGCATCTTATAAATCATGTATGAACTAATTCCATCATTAAATTTGAATGTTGAATAACTAGTCTAGCTAAGAGTTAAAATATGTTAAATATATATGTTGAATTTGAATAATTAATAATATTCTCAACCTCCAATGGTAGATAATAGTAGTAAAGGTGGAGGTTTCAAAAGTAATTCCATGTGAGGATAGACAATTGCAATCAAGTGGATAATTGTGGTGCACTTGCCAAGCCAAGGAGGAAACAATGGGTAAGTAGTAGAGATGAGTAGAATAAGTTGAGATAATTATTTGATTTATTTATAGTTATAATGAAGGAATTTAGACTAAAAACTAATGATTTATATCATTGAAGTATAACCATATTGATATATTGGATTGACATATTATGATGATGACTAAAATGTAGGGAACTATACCAGGAAAAGGGTAAATCATCTATACGGAAACTAAACACCTTGTTACAAAGTTACATTTTGTGAGCCCTATATGACCTAGAAGGTAATTAGGATTATTCTTGTGTAATTATGGTTGGAGGGGATTATTATTGTGGTTTATATGTAAGGGTGTTTTGTGAGGGCACTAAATGTGAAACCTTATTATTTAAGTGTACAAGAAAGGCTTAGGATTAGTAATTCAAATTGAGTGTATTTATCCATGCGTAATGTTCAATCTGAAATTATTTAACTTAATTTTTATTTTACACAATAGTATGTATATTTACTTTAAAAGTCATACATTACTGGGAAGTATAAGAACAACAGAAGTTTAGTGAAATAGATGTGTGTTAGAATTGGCATGGATTAAGAGCATCTGCATTGTTCTTCATTCTTAATGTATTTATCATTAATCATAGTTTTTAATGAATTTAGTATCCGTTAAACATCTGCAAATTTAATAATAACACTACCAGTTTCAAATAATATATTGGTAAAAGAGTTAATAGTTAATTTTGAAAGTAGTTGTACTAATAATGAAACACATAATAAGAGAAGGATAGTATTATTAATTTTAGAGATAGAGTCTAATAATGAAACACATAATAAGAGAAGGATAGTACTATTAATTCTGGAGATAGTAGTGAGAGGTGTGCATTAAGATTACCCTTCCAAAAAAACTACTAGCGCGCTTGCAGAAAGAAGAATGGAGTGGAACTAGAGAAACCAGAGAATCTAGAGGTCCCATAGAAATCAGAGGTATCAGAGCAACAACAGTTTTAAGAGGAGTGATCAGAGATGGAACTGGGTAGGCCTTCCTTCATGTTCAATTAGGCTCGACACCTCCTTCAGTCGTAGCTCTGCATGCTCTTGACGAGCAAAAGAACAAAATCTTTAAGAAAACAAGAATACTAAAGAACTAAACTACAATAGTTTGAAATGGCAGAACCATGGAAAGCCTTGAAATGTTTTTTTTTCTCAACACCCAAGGTCTCTCCCTTCCCAGAATGATGTTTCTTCTAAGTTCCCTAGCTTAAATTCTTGGGCAAGCAAAGTGGAAATAGGTCCAAATAGCATTCCTCTTCAAACTAGGAAGCCCAACTTTGCTCCATCCAAAGAGGTCCTTTCCTTCCAAAAATTGACTCAATCTTAGCGCCTTCATTCCCACTTCAGGGCTCTGAGAGAACCACCTAGTCGCAGAGATCATGGGGTTTTGGGTTTCAGAAATTCCTTTCCTCCTTGGCAAGTTCCCCCTTTCAATCATAAGCACCAAAAATGGAATAGGAAAGGCATGGGGAGTAAGCTTTTTGTCCTTCCTTCAGATTCTCTAAACCCAACAATTTCTCATCTCAAGGAGAATGCCCTTTTTGCTCAATGGTGTGGCTGTCAAGGGGATAGCAAAGAAATCATGTTCTGGTGGACTTGCTCTTTCCTAGGAATGATCTAAATCAGACCATTGCAGGTTGATTTTTTCTTTTTAGAATGTGTAGATTCTATGCTGAAAGATGATATCATTAATGGTAGCCCTCTCTTTTTCCAGGGCTTAACCTTTCATATCTTAGACTGGAAACCGGGCTTTGACCCAACTAATCACAAATTTCAGAAATCTCCAGTATGGCTTCTCTAGTTGGTCTTTCATCAGAGTTTTGGTGTTCGGAAGCCCTTTTGATGATAGGAGATGCTTTAGGATCTCTAGTGGGTATTGAGGAAGACTTCCTGAATGGACTTAAGGGGGATGTGGCTAACATCTATGTGGAAATAGATTTAAAACAAGGCTTTTATAGTGAATTAGAGATGATCTCAGAGGTGGGTAGATGGAAGCAGAAATTTCAGAGACTGGGAAATGCGACTCCTGGTAAATGAAGCATTCAAAATCAAATAGTCTGCAACTTCTCTATGGCTACAGCTAGAGGTGCAATCTATCCCCTTCAAACAGTTGTTGTTCTAAAAAATGATGAAATGAATCTTACCATGAAGAACAAGGGATTGGTGTCTCCAACAGAACTGCCTGTTCTAGATGTTGTTCTAAAAAATGATGAAATGAACCTTCACATGGAGAACAAGGGATTGACGTCTCCAATAGAATCGCCTATTCCTACAGCCTCATGCTATATTCAAACTCCAAGGCCCTCTCGGCTATCAAATGATTTGATTGTAAACTTGAAATCTTAGTCACTCCTAGGTTATGGTTATCCCTCTTCTCCCCACCCTCCTCCATCCTTTCCCCTGCTCATCCTGTCTTTGATTTTTAAGATCCAAAGCAACAAGATTGTGAGGAGTCTATTTGGCCAAAATAAAACCCCTTCTTTGATTAGGGGAGCCTTCAATATATTTTCTCAAAATCCCAGAAAGGTTTAAAAAAGTAAGAACAAAGTTAGGTGAAAGCGAGTAGGTGGTGCTCCAGTTTTAATAGAACCAAACAAAGGTAAACTTATGCCTCTAGATAACATTTTATAGGAGGATGATGTTATTGCTAAAGACATAAAAGCATACATGGAGGTTGAAGATGATCTCTCTCTTTTAGGTGGAAAGGCGTCTCTAGTAAAAGTCCAAACCAATTTGCCTCTTAGCCCTCTTCATTCCCCCTTGGAGCTCACCTCAAAGGAACTTTCTGATTGCTCGACCTCCCCATTAAATGATCTTCTATCACCAAAAAAATGCTTCAATCTTTCGACTGAACTCCCTAATCCTCTCACAGTGTCATCTTCCTTTATGCCACATGATTTGGATATGCACCTTGATCAAAAGACTTAGAGACTTCTTCATAATTATATGATTGATGATGAGGATATGTGGTGCAGAGCACCTAGCTCAAAGTTGTCTTTTCTTGCATTTTAGATTTTTTGTGTGATTTCAAGTTATTTTGTGTTCTAATAAGGTGGAAGAAAACCTATGATGCTTTTTGAAGCCATAGTTTGGTTGTCCACACTTTTGTTGTGCTCAGGATCCAAAATTATCATTATCCTAAAATGTTGTCAAAATGTCAATTTTTGGTTTGTACTAGGTGGATGCCTAGAAACTTGATAGAATGTTTGGAAATGGTTTAAATCCATTGTGGGATGCCATTTGAGTTATGTTTCAGACCTTGAGATCCTTGGAGTGTGTTTTTGCAGTCATAGGTAAAAGTTGTCAAAAATTGGTCATGACAACTTTTGCATCTTTACGCAAAAGTTGTCCATGAAGGAAATGGAATTGGAAGTTGGTTGGAACCAAACTAAAATGGTGTATAAAACCTTCTAATCATCTCCAATAACAGGTTAATCAACTTTTGGTTTGCATTCAATTCATTTGCCAAGGGTTTCCTATGCTTTTTCTCAAGTTTGGACTGCTTTTTTCTTCGAATTTTTGCTTTTGTATGACTTGTATGGTCTGGTACAGTGTTCATAGTAGTAGAGGAAGTAATTAATTTGTTTTATATTTCCAACAAGTATAATATGAAGGTCTGAAGTGCTTTGGATCAAAACTTATCACTATTTTTGTAAAGTTGCTCACAAACCCTTGAAACTTGGGGTTTTGATTGTAAAAATGCGTTGTACCTGAGCATCCACGAATGGCACAAGTTTCAATATATTGGATGGCTTGGGTAGTCTCTATAAATAGTTTTAGAGTAGTTTTTTTATGTTTTTACAGGCCATAAGGAGGAGAATGGGTGAGATGAATAACACACAAGCTTGTAGCTAGTGTGTGGGGGCATCAGAGATTGCTCATTTTCAGTGCCATGGAGAAGTAAAACCCTAGGAAACCATAGTGTTTTGGAAAGGTCTATGAGTGTACTAAAATAATCCAAGTTTTTTTGGGTTGGTGATTGTTACTGGTGAAGAGTTTGAACCACATCTTCCAAAACTGCCTGGAAGCCCTAAACCCCTTAAAAATAGCTCTTTTTCAGTAACCCTAGTTGTATGACAAACCCAGATGGGAAAATGAGTGATCTTGTTTAAAATTCCAAATGGGTATCTGAATATGTAAAAATATCTAGGCATTGTTAGGAAAATTTGGTGAAAAAGGCCAAAAAACAATCCAAGAAGGGCTAGTCAATTAGGCCTAATAGCAGCCGGTAGAAGCAAGTTGAAAGCCTAGGGCTTGGGAGGAAGGTGCAGACATTGTCAATGCATAAAATGACATTTAACATACCTACGCAACATAACCATAACCTTTAAACATGCTGTTAGAGTGAAAATCCTTGGTGGAGGTCTTTGAAGCCTAGTTGGAGCTTTGAAAACCTAGTAGGAGACCATCTCAAAATCAGAGATTTGGGTCAGAACCAATAAGAAACCTCAAGAGGCTATACCTAGGAGGAAAGCCAATAGATTTTAGGCCTTGGAGGTCTAAGGAGTTTACCCTAACAAGTTACCTTGGAGGAGCTTGAGTAGAAGGATGAGTTGAGGAGTTGGGGTGAGTAAGGGTGAATTGGAGAGCTAGGCACAAGACCTCTGCATCAGAGTGGTATCAGAGCCATTCTTTGAAAGATTTGGTGCATGTCAGATTGTGAAGAATCAAAAGCAAGTTCAATGCCTCCAAAGGCAATGACTCCAAAAGCCATTCGACAGATGGTGGTAGAGATGATAGAAGGATTGAAGGATACAAAAGGCAGCAGAGGAACTAGAGAGGCAAAGAAGGAGAAGGGAAAGGTTAAGACAGAATGGGGTGATGAGACTGATGAAGAAGTGGAAGATGGAGAGGAACCATCAATAATAGCTACGCCTCAAGACCAAAAGTTATTGATGCAATCAAATCCATTTCTAAGGACAATCTGGATGGATTACCCACATATGGAGGAAACCTCAATGGAGAAGAGTTGCTAGATTGGATATAAGCTCTCAATAATCATTTTGATTACAAAGAGGTAGCAGAAGAGAAAAGAGTTAATGTGGCCAAATCAAGAATGAGAGGATCAACATTGGTTTGGTGGAATATGTTGCAAGAAGAAAGGATACATGAAGGCAAAAATAAGATAACTTCATGGGAGCATATGGAGATCAGACTTAAGGAACAATTCCTTCCAGGAGATTATGAAGTTCAAATTCATAAGAGACTACAAAATCTGAAACAAAGGGAGCTAGATGTCAATTCTTACACGAAGGAATTCCATAAACTAAGTCTCAGAGCTAAGAAGCATGAGAATGAGGTAGAGAAATTGGCTAGATACATGAGTGGATTGAGACAAAATATACAAGATGAAATTAGTATCCTTACTCCTGATACCGTTCATAAGTGTTTTCAGTTAGCATTAAGGGAAGAAGACAAAATCAAGAGGAGGAGTGAAGAAAATCAAAAGTTTAGAGGTGGCAGATCCTTTAGAGGAAGGGGAACTTTTAGTAGAGGACAACAAACATCAAGGAATGAAGAAAACTCAAGGCAAGAAGGTGGCGGAGACTCTTCAAGGGGGCCATTTAGAGGATCCTATAGAGGAAGAAACAATTCTATGGGAAAATTTGGACGCTTGGGAAGAGGAAATTTAGTTTTCACTGGTAGATGTTACAATTGTAATCAAGTTGGCCACACAATGGGAAGGTGTCCGGAGAAAGCAACCAGCTCTTCACACTCATACATGGGTGAGAGAATAAGACAATTAGTGTAGGAAGAAGACAATCAAAGTGTGTCTTCCCCTCTCAGCAAGGCAGGCCTAGTGACAAATGGTGAAAGTATAATGCTAAGAAGGTCTTTGTTGAAGATTCCTCAAGCTCAAGAGCCACCACAAAGGAAGAGTTTGTTTAGAACAACTTGTAAGTATCAAGGCAAGATTTGTAAAGTGATTGTAGACTCAAGTTCAAGTGAGAATATAGTTTCAACTAAAATGGTGGATAAACTCAAGTTAAAGAGGTTGCCACATCTCACTCCCTACAAGGTGTCATGGCTCAACCGGGGCCAATATGTCTTAGTTGATGAGAAAGCATGGGTAGACTATGAGATTGGTGAGTATAAGGACAAGATTTTATGTGATATATTGTTAGGGTTTCAAGCAGATTCGAAGCAAATATGAACTAACAATTATATGTATATTTAAACACAAAAAATAAAGAAATAAAATAGGACACAGATAACACAGAGATTTAACGTGGTTCACCCAGAATGGGTTACGTCCACCATACATAGCCGTCCAATCTTTCTTATTATCCAGCAAAAATAGTACATCAACCTTACAATGCCTTAAACATACCAGCTGCTTATAACATGCATTTTTAGGGCAACAAACAAAGTCGATCTTTTTAGGGTTTTATTACAATGTCGGTTTTCATCAATGAAAAATGACAAAAAAAAATTTCTCGAGGGCTGCCGTCCCTGAACCCCTGCCCAGGGCCCAGCTCGGCCCCAGACCCTGACGAGGATACATGTTGAGTGTATAGTACTTCGTTGATTAGTCACCACATTTCAACAATCTCCCACTTGGAGACTGATACTACACGACACCACTGTACATGCAACATCCGCTGGATAAAACACTAGGACTTAACTGGTATAAATTCCATAATTATCAATCAAGAAGACCAACAGAAACTGATGAAGAAATTAGCTTCTCCTATGGAACTACCTTTGTGAACATATTGACAAGATTCTCACTTGTGTGAATCTTCTCAAGCCATAACTGACCCTCCTCCAAAATAGTCCGGATGAAGTGGTACCTGAGCTGAATGTGCTTTGTCCTTGAATGAAAAGAAGAGTTCTTCACAAGATGAATGGCACTCTGGCTATTAGTATACAATGGGCTATCCTCTTGTGTCTGACCCAATTCCTTCAGAAAACATTGCAACCAAATCATCTCCTTGCTGGCTTCTGTAGCAACAACATACTCAGCTTTAGTGGTTGAAAGTGCAACAACCTTTTGGAGCCTAGAAACCCAACTAACTGCAGTTCCCCCTATAGTAAAAACATACCCTGTAGTACTCCTCCGTGAATCAATATCACCCACCAGATCAGAGTCAACAAATCCACTTAGAGCAGCATTAATTCGTTTGAAACATAATGCCTTCATAGTAGTTCCTTTCAAATATCGAAGAATCCATTTCACAGCATTCCAATGTTCCATACTCGGATTACTCATAAACCTGCTCACAACTCCCACTGCATGTGCAATATCTGGCCTTGTGCATACCATTGCATACATCAGATTGCCAACAACTGATGAATATGGGATGTTAGACATTTTATTAACCTCTTCCTGTGCCTTTGGGCACATCTCCTTAGTCAATTTGAAATGACTAGCCAAAGGTGTACTAACTGCTTTTGCATCCTACATGTTAAATCTTTTCAACACCTTCTTTATATACTCACTTTGGGACAAATTCAAGGTTTTATTTTTCTTGTCTCGTGTAATCCTCATACTGAGAATTTGCTTAGCTACACCCAAATCCTTCATAGCAAATGACCTGGCTAATTTCTTTTTAAGATCATTTATATGTTGCATGTTAGACCCAACAACAAGCATGTCATCAACATAAAGCAATAGGATAATATAACTGCCATTATCAAATCTCTTAAAATATACACAATGATCAGAATGACATCTATGATAACCGTGTTCAGCCATGAAACTATCAAATTTTAAATACCATTGTCGGGGTGCTTGCTTTAGGCCATACAAACTTTTCTTCAACCTGCACACCAAGTTCTCCTTACCTTTGACCTCATATCCCTATGGTTGCAACATGTAAATTTCCTCCTCTAAATCTCCATGGAGAAAATTTGTTTTGACATCTAATTGTTCAAGATGTAAATCATCTGCAGCCACAAGACTAAGTACAGTTCTAATTGAAGTCATTTTTACAACTGGAGAAAATATTTCATCATAATCTATACCCTTTTTCTGTGCAAAACCTTTTACCACAAGTCTGGCCTTATATCTTTTCTGACCCCCTTCCTCCTCCTTCAGCCAACAAACCCATTTGTTAGGCAAGGCTCTTTTTTCTACAGGTAAAGGGACTAAGTCCCAAGTCTTATTTTTCATCAAGGAGTCCATCTCCTCTTTCATGCCTAGCTGCCACTGTTGTTTGGCATCCACCTTGAATTGCTTCTTCATATTCTTCTGGTTCACCAGAATCCGTTAATAAAATAGAATACAAAGAAGGAGAAAATCTTTTAGGGGGTCTACTTGTCCTCGTAGAACGTCTAACACTTGCAAGAGTTTGTGGGACAATCTGTTGTTGCTGAGCATCAGGTACCTGTGGCATTTCATTTTCAGGAATCTCATCCAACACCACATATTCTTGTTTGTCCTGTTCATGCTTCTTTTCCTGCATCTATTCTTTATACATAACCTTCTCGTTGAATATAACATCTCTACTTCTAAAATTTTTTTTATTTTCAAAATCCCATAACCGATAGCCATATTCATCTATCCCATATCCAATGAAGGTACATTTATGAGATTTAGCATCAAGCTTGGTTCTATTTTCTTTATCAACATGGACAAAAGCTTTGCAACCAAAAGTTTTTAGAAAAGAATAATTTACCTTTCTACCAGTCCATGCCTCCTCTGGAATACCACCATCCAAAGGGGTTGAAGGTCCTCTATTTATCAAATAGATAGCAGTATGTACAATATCTACCCAAAAATGTAAGGGCAATCCAACATGCAATCTCATGCTCCTCACATGTTCCATGATAGTCCTATTCATTCTCTCTTACACACCATTTTCCTATGGAGTTCCTGGAACTGTCTTCTGCTTTCGAATCCCATTTAAGGAATAGTAATCTTCAAATTCTTTGCTACAATACTCACCTCCATTATCTGATCTGAGACACTTCAACTTTTTTCCTGTCTCATTCTCAACCAAAGCTTTCCATTTCTTAAAAGTTTCAAAAACATCCAATTTTTGTTTTAGGAAATATACCCATGTTTTTCTGGTTGAGTCATAAATGAAAATAACATAATAATAAGAGCCACCAAGAGATGATACCTGAGCCGGTCCCCATACATCTGAATGTACAAGCTCTATCTTCTCACTCTTCTTCTCTTTCCCAACCTTGAGAAATCTAACTCTTTTCTGTTTACCATAAACACAATTTTCACAGAACTCTAAATCAATCTTCTTTAGTCCTGGAAATAGATTTTTGGAGTGAATGATTTTCATTCCTTTCTCACTCATGTGCCCAAGTCTATGGTGCCACATTATCGAATCTGTTCTTGCAACATTTATTGTTGTTGTCCCTACAGTAACTTTATTTGTAGCAGCTAAGGTAGAGTAAGTGTTACCAGTACACAGATATAATGTGCGTACCTTCGCACCTTTAGCTACTACTAATGATCCTTTAGTGACCTTCCACATACTATCTGAGAAGGTAACTATGCAACCTTCACTACCTAGTTGCCCTGCAGAAATTAAATTTCTTCTTAAATTAGGAACATGTTTTACCTCCTGCAGAAACCAGTCATTACCATTCTGCAACTTGATCTTTATCTTTCTTTTTCCAATAATTTGACAGGGCTCATCATCACCCAAATATACCTGTCCAAAATCACCTTGAACATAATCTAGAAAATATTTTCTATGGGGTGTAGCATGAAATGAAGCCCCAAAATCTATTACCCAGGAATCATTAACATTATCCAAACATAAGATTAAAGCATCTTGTAAAGTATTACTTGCAATATTAGCTTCCTTACTGTCATTTTCATTTTTGTCTCCTTTTTTTTTTCGAGACCAATAGTCTTTCTTTAGATGACCAGACTTTCCGCAGTACCAACAATCTTTCTTTCCTCTAGATTGAGAGCGTCCTTTCTTTGACTTCCCTCGTGACTTCTCATTCCCAGGGCCTTTTCCTCTTTCCTTTGATCTTCCTCTGTTCTCCACATTCAAAACACTAACTGATGATGTTGAAGTCTCACCTGTGCTTTTCCTTCACATTTCCTTGCTTAGGATAACACCAACAATATCATCAAATACCAAAGTATTTTTACCAGAGACAGAGTTACTTACAGCCATAACCAAGCTATTCTAGCTTTCTGGCAAAGAACATAAAATCAAGAGAGCCCTAACCTCTTCTGCAAAGGTAATTTTTACCAAAGACAATTGACTGGTAATTGTATTAAATTCATTTAAGTGCTCTGCTACAGATCCTCCCTCACTCATTTTCAAATTAAACAAACACTTCATAAGAAATACCTTATTCGAAGCCGAGGGTTTCTCATACAACTTAGCCAATGTTGCCATCAAATCTATAGTCATTTTTGCTTTTGTTATATTGAATGCTATAGATGATGCAAAGAACAATCGAATGGATCCCAGTGCCTTTCTATCTAAAATGTCCCACTCTTCATCTGATATTGTGGTTGGTTTCTTTGCCTTTCCTTCCAATGGCTGCCACAAATCCTTTTGATACAGGTAATCCTCCATTTGCATTTTCCATAACTGATAATTTTAGCCATTAAACTTTTTGACCTTGAATTTGGAATCCTCCATTGCTCCCACTCAAATTTGAAAGTCCTGCCAATTTACAAAAAACCTCGCTCTAATACCAATTGTTACGGTTTCAAGCAGATCCGAAGCAAATATGAACTAACAATTATATGCAGATTTAAACACAAAAGATAAAGAAATAAAATAGGACACAAATAACACAGAGATTTAATGTGGTTCACCCAGAATGGGTTATGTCCACCATACACAGCCGTCCAATCTTTCTTATTATCCAGCAAAAATAGTACATCAACCTTACAATGCCTTAAGCATCCTAGCCACTTATAACATGTGTTTTTAGGGCAACAAACAAAGTCAGTCTTTTTAGGGTTTTATTACAATGTCGGTTTTCATCAATGAAAAATGGCAAAAAAAAATTTCTCAGGGGTTGCCACCCCCGAACCCCTACTTTTCTCAAGGGTTGCCACCCCCGAACCCCTGCCCAGGGCCTAGCCCCACCCTAGACCCCGACGAGGATACATGTTGAGTGTACAGTACTTTGCTGATCAGTCGCCACATTTCAACATATATTGCCTATGGATGCTTTCCATTTGTTTTTGGGATGTCCATGGCAATTTGATGTAAAGGCTTAGCATGATGGAGAGAAGAATAACTATGTCATTATCAAGAATAGTAAGAGGTATCAAATGGATCCCTTACTTGATCCAAAAGAGGAAAAACAAGTGGGATCAAGTGTGATGATGATGAGTGGGAAAGAGTTTCTTAAGGTGATGCAACACGAAGGAGATCAAGGGTATGTTATTGTGCTCAAACCTATTGAAGAAGGTAAGGAAGATCCAATGGAAGAAGTGCCACAAGAGGTGAAAGGTATACTCAAACAATATGCAAAAGTAAAAGGAGAAGATATACCTAATTCTTTGCCACCAATGAGGGATGTAAATCACCAAATAGACTTGATTCCAGGGGCAAGTTTGCCTAACAAGGTTGCCTACAAAATGTCACCTAGTCAAAATGAAGAAATTTACAAACAAGTGCAGGAGCTCTTGGACAAAGGATTCATCAAAAAGAGTTTGAGTCTGTGTGATCTACCTACTATCTTAGCACCCAAGAAAGGGGGAAAATGGAGAATGTGTACTGATTCCAAAGCAATCAATAAGATCACTATAAGGTATCGGTTCCCTATGCCAAGGATAGAAGACTTGTTGGACAACCTTGGGGGTGCAAGATACTTCACAAAAGTGGATTTAAAATTAGGTTATCATTGGATAAGAATCAGACCAGGGGATGAATGGAAGATAGCCTTTAGGACCAATGCTGGCCTCTATGAGTGGTTGGTCATGCCATTTGGCCTTACCAATGCACCTAACACCTTTCAAAGGCTCATGAATGAAGTCTTGATTGAGTTCATAGGTAAATTTGTGATTGTATATCTTGATGGAATTATAATATTTATCAGGTCCAAAGAAGAACATCTCAATCGTGGAGATGGTCTTGAAGAAGCTAAAAAAGGCACAACTCAAAATCAACCTTGAAAAGTGTGAGTTTCTCAAGACTAAACTTGTATATCTTAGTTTTGTCATTTCAAAAGGTTGTATAAAAATGGATCCTAGTAAGGTTGAGGCAATCCTTAGTTGGACTACACCTAAGAATATCAGTGATGTTAGGATCTTTCATGAGTTAGCATCCTTTTATAGGAAGTTTGTAAGAAACTATAGTCACATGTGTGCTCCTATGCTCAATACTATCAAAGGGGGAGTCAAGTGTCAGTTTAGGTGGACAAAGGAGGTCCAAAAGGGATTTGAGTTGTTGAAAAATAAGATAGATGAGTTACCTACCCTTAGGTTACTTAATTTCAATCAGTTATTTACAGTTGAGTGTGATGCTAGTCAAAGAGCAATAGGGGTTGTTTTTAGTCAAGAGGGTCTTCCCATAGCCTTTTTCTCTGAAAAGTTGAATGAAGCAAAACAAAAGTACTCTATGTATGACTTCGATTTGTATGTCATGGTGCAAGCCTTGAAGAAGTGGTGTCATTACTTTCTTCCCAAAGAGTTTGTGGTCTATACTGACAACCATGACCTTACTTTTCTCAATGGACGAGAAGTTGAATCAGAAGCACCTCAAGTGGGTAGAATACCTACAATCTTATACCTTCACTATCAAGCATAATAAGGTCACCTCAAATAAAGTTTTTGATGCACTCAGTAGGAGATTCATGACCATGCAAGAGGTTAAATTGCATAGTGTGGGGTTGGAGGAGTTGAGAGACCTCTACAAAGAAGACAAAGATTTTGCTGATATATATGCTACATGTTTTGATTTTTCTAACACTTCTCATGTTTCCTACTTAGAGTACATGATATAGGAAGGTTTTTTGTTTAAAGGAAATATCCTTTGTATACCCCAATTCTCTATGAGACAAAATGTCATTCAAGAGAAACATCAAGGGGGTCTAGGAGGTCATTTTGGCAATGATAAAACAATGGAGCAGGTTAGTCAGTTCTACTATTGGCCCAAGTTGCAATTAGAATTAAGGATACTTTTTGAACAATGTGCCATATGTCATAGAGTAAAAAGATCAACAAATAATGCAGGTTTATATTAGCCCTTAGTCATACCCCAAAGGCCTTGGGAATGTTTGAGCATGGACTTTGTGTTGGGTTTACCAAGAACACCAAGAGGATTTGATAGTGTTTATGTGGTGGTAGATAGGTTCAACAAAATGGATCACTTCATCCCTTGTAAGAGTACCAATGATGCCACCTATATTGTAGGTCTTTTATTCAAAGAAATAGTAATAATCCATGGACTTCAAGTTAGCATTGTGAGTGATAGGGATGTCAAGTTTTTGAGTCACTTCTGGAGAACCTTATGGAAAAAGCTGGGTACTAGACTCTCATTTTCATATGCCTACCATCCACAATCAAATGGTTAGACTGAGGTGGTCAATAGGTCCTTGGATAATCTCCTAAGGTGTCTCACTAAGCAACATGGTCAGACTTGGGACTTGGTGATCAACCAAGCAGAGTATGCATACAATGATTCAGTCAACCGAAGTACAGGTAAAATTCCTTTTGAAATTATTTATGGAATGCATCCTAGAGGTGTCTTAGAACTAACTGATATCAATAAAATGACCCACAAGAGTGCTCAAGGATAGATTTTTGGCGAAGGTATTAAGGAAATTCATGACAAAGTACGACAATCCTTGTAACAAAAATCATAAAAATATAAGGAACAAGTTGATCAATCAAGAAGGAGCTTGCAATTTAAGGTTGGAAACTTAGTTTTGGCTTATCTTAGAAAGGAAAGACTTCCAAAATAACAACCAACCAAGTTGATGATGGATAAGATTGGGCCACTCAATATTGTGCATAATTTTGGCCAAAATGCCTATGAGGTTGAACTACCTCCTTCTTTGGCCATATCTCCTATTTTCAATATTTGTGACTTGTATCCCTATAAAGGAGAATCTCAGACCTCTTAGATGGATAGAACATTGTAATATGAAGAGGATTGGGTGAAGGATTTACCAGTTAGTCAACTAGGATTGGGTGAAGGATTTACCAGTTAGTCAACCAGTTCAGTTGGAAAGCATCTTGGATACCAAGGTGTTCAAGAAGACAAGAAAGGGAATCTACAAATATTATCTTGTGAAGTAGGTAGGTCTACCTGATTCAAAGGATATGTGGATATTAGAAGTTGACATACTTCATCATGGAGTGCAACTAGGAGACCTGATAACTCAAGGGACTTGAGTTCCTTGCCCCAGGGGAGTATGGTGCAGAGCACCTAGCTCAAACTTGTCTTTTCTTGCATTTTAGAGTTTTTGTGTGATTTCAAGTTATTTTATGTTTTAATAAGGTGGAATAAATCCTATTATGTTTTTTGAAGCCATAGTTTGGTTGTCCACACTTTTGTTGTGCTCAGGATCCAAAATTGTCATTATCCTGAAATGTTGAAAATGTAATTTTTGGTTTGTACCAGGTGGATGCCTGGAAAATTTCTAGAATGTTTGGAAATGATTTAAATCCATTTTGGGATGCCATTTTAGTCATGTTTCAGGCCTTGAGAGCCTTGGAGTATTTTTTTGCACTCATAGGTAAAAGTTGTCAAAAATTGGTCATGACAACTTTTGCATCTTTAGGCAAAAGTTGTCCATGAAGGAAATGGCATTGGATGTTAGTTGGAACCAAATTAAAATGGTGTATAAAACCTTCTAATAATCTCCAATAAAAGGTTAATCAAATTTTGGTTTGCATGCAATTCATTTGCCAAGGGTTTCCTATGCTTTTTCTCACGTTTGGACTGTTTTTGCTTTGAATTTCTGCTTTTGTATGACCTGTATAGTCTAGTACGGTGCTCATAGTAGCAGAGGAAGTTAGTATTTTTTTAAATCTTTCCAACAAGTATAATATTAAGGTATGAAGTGCTTTGGATCAAAAGTTATCACTGTTTTTGTAAAAGTTGCTCACAAACCCTTGAAACTTGGGGTTTTGATTGTAAAAATGCATTTTACCTAAGCATCCACAAATGGCACAAGTTTCAATCTAGTGGATGGATTGGGTAGGATCTATAAATATTTTTAGAGTAGGTTTTTTGTGTTTTTGCAGTCCACAAGGAGGAGAATGGGTGAGATGAATTGCACACAAGCTTGTAGCTAGTGTGTGGGGGCAGTAGAGATTGCTCATTTTCAGTGTCATGGAGAAGTGACACCCCAACAAACCATAGTGTTTTGGAAATTTCTATGAGTGTAATAAAATAATCCAAGTTTTTTTGGGTTGGTGATTTTGACTGGTGAAGAGTTTGGACCACATCTTCCAAAACTGCCTGGAAGCCCTAAACCCCTTAAAAATAGCTCTTTTTTAGTAACCCTAGTTGTATGAAAAACCCAGATGGGAAACTGAGTGATCTTGTTTAAAATTAAAAATGGGTTTCTGAATATGTAGAAATATCTGGGGGTTGTTAGGAAAGTTTTGGGAAAAAGACCAAAAATAGTCCAAGAAGGGCTAGTCAATTAGGCCTAATATCAGCCAGTAGAAGCAAGTTGAAAGCCTAGGGCTTGGGAGGAAGGTGCAGACCTTGTCAATGTATAAAATTACCTTAAAAATACCTTCACAAAATAACCATTACCTTTAAACATGTTGTTAGAGTGAAGATCCTTGGTGGAGGTCTTTGGAGCCTAGTTGGAGCTTGGGGAACCTAGTAGGAGACCATCTCAAAATTAGAGATTTTGGTTAGAACAAACAAGAAAATTCAAGAGGCTATCCCTAGGAGGAAATCCAATAGATTTTAGGCCTTGGAGGTCTAAGGAGTGTACCCTAACAAGTTACCTTGGAGGAGCTTGAGTAGAAGGGTGGGTTGTGGAGTTGGGGTGAGTAAGGGTGAATTGGAGAGCTAGGCACAAGACCTCTGCATCAATATGGATTTGGTTCTAGATACTCCCTTAGCTATAATGTATTTTAAGATCAAGGAGAAAATAAAATTGGGACTAAACTGGTTCATAGGTGGAAAGGGGAAACCTGATTTCGGCTCCTCTCCTCCCAAGAAGGGTCGTAAATCTTTGAATGAAGCAAGAACTCAAGAAGGGGCAGCAGAGAGCCAATCCAAAGTCATAGACCTTTGGAAAGTAGGGAAGGGAAATACCCTTCCTGAACAACAATGAAAATCCTTTCTTGGAATATTAGGGGCCTGAACGCCCCTAACAAACAAAGGGTGATTAAGAGAAGGATTCTCTTGGTCAGTGCAAATGTTACCCTCCTCCAAGAAACTAAGTTAGATTGCCAGCAAGTTGTTTCCTTTGTTTTGGGAATTATATCCCTTTTCCAAGCTTCTCTTCAATCAATAGTTGCATCAGAAGGAGCCTCTGGGGGTCTAATGATAATCTAGAAGCCTTATCAAGTTCATGTGGAAGGTGTTGCTTCTAACAGAATCTGATTGCTAGTAAAGATCACTCACTTACTGTTAAGGCACAAATTTGCACCCCACTAAACTATAAGTTTAGCAATCTGGCCTAACATGGGATTCACTTCTGCATGTGGGCAATGCGTAACTTGAAATGAAACCTCCGGTTCCTAGGCCGGTTCCTATTGGATAATCACCCGATACCCTCTAATATTGGACTAATTTTGCAGGGGAAAGGATAAGAAATTACTGAAATGATACTTAAAACTTGAACTAAAATTTAACTAGAACCTGGTGATACACCAAAATGTGAGAGATAAATGATAAAAAACTGATCTCAGTCTGCAATATTCTACTTTAATTGATAAACACTTCTTTCCTGTTTATACGTTTGCATAAGTATTTCATAATAAGGTCTTGAGACGAACCAATGAGGAAATAATAATGTTTCACTCAAAAATTTTGAACTTCAAAACACATACTATGACCTGCAAACATACATACGTTCCTATATTAAGGTACTGACTGAGACAAGTAAACAAGGAGTAATATAACTCACAAATTAGCTTCATCAATCATGCTTGTACACAAAAAATTGGAAGGATAACAAGGTTTGATTCCATAGAAAATCGCTCCAAAAGATGCTGTTTCATATATCATATCTCCAAATCTGAGTTACAAAATCTGTGCAAAAGAAAATGCTAAGGACCAGAAAAAGTCTCTCAAAACACTATTCTTGCATAAATCTGAACTAACTCCAAATGAAGTGTCTTCAGGCACTAAGTACAAAAAACCCCCAACTGACTTGGGTCGGATGCAAGAAAAGTGCCTCAAAAAGAGGAGTCTAGAAGACACCAAAGAGGGCTATAAACCTGGAAAAGTCTTCCTTAATAAATAATCAACCCAAAAGATCACTAGAAACAGCCTTAAAACACTTAACCAAGTAATAAAAGCCCCCCAAAATGGTGGAAAAGTCCAACTTCGACCCTTTACCTAAAAATGCTCCAACCTCCCTATATTTGCTCCATTTGGTTTCAAACAACCTCATGTTCCTATAAAAACATTCTTGTCTCCAAAAATATCTCAACTCCTTTTGAATGTTTCTCAAGTGGTTATGCGTGATCCTATATGCTCTCCTTATGTCTCCAAACTGAAAAAACTTCTTCAATGAGAGCCTTATCTCTCCTGAATTAACTCCTCCTTCAAAACTAAGTCAAAAGACTTAGTCTCTTTCTTGCATATGGATAAACCTTTAATATTTCGAATAATAATATTCAATTACAATTTATAATTGCATTGTAATTAAATACCTTTTACAAATAAATACCAGCTTTGGACCAAAAATGAAAACAAAAATATAATAAAAGTAAAACATATTTGATATATTAATAAACATCTATTTATCAAATATGTTTGATTTTTATTATATTGAACAAAATAAAGCCCAGCGGACTTGAGGGAGAATATGAAAAATGATAAAGGATTTTTATAACCCTAAAAGTTTTGCACTCCCATCGCATTTTTCATTTTGCAAAGTGCGAACAGCGAAGAAAGTTCTGGAGGGTTTGGTGCCGCCATTGACAAAGAGTGCTGGGCTTTCTGAGTCTTCTCTCTAAATGCAAATCTTTTTCTCTACAGGTATGCTCGCACCACATTTACCAGGAAACTTACTGTGTTCATTTTTTACATCTTGCATACACTACATTTTGCATATATTTTTACCAGAAAAATAACGTGCTGTGTCTGTTTTTTTACATTTTGCACGCACATCCATTAGGAAACTTGCAACTTCATTTTCTTTCGCTGTCTCCTCCTTATGGTAGTTATTAGACATTTCACTTTTCAAATGTGAATCTCGTACATTTCTTGCAATTGACTGTCGTATTGAAAATACCCTTCCAAGTGAACTCCTTACACTCCCAAGATTTGGCATATCTTGCATGCTTTTAGCTGTACTCAGAATACTATTGATATCCAGGGAGTTCTTGATGAAAGTAGTTGACTAATGTAAAAATTCACTGAACGTTCCAGAGCAAAAACTCTCACAAAAGGATGTAACTTTGTTATCCCAATATGAAATAATGCTGCCACCATTGAAATTGTTGGCTCCAC
This sequence comes from Cryptomeria japonica, assembly GCF_030272615.1. Lineage (NCBI taxonomy): Eukaryota > Viridiplantae > Streptophyta > Pinopsida > Cupressales > Cupressaceae > Cryptomeria > Cryptomeria japonica. Next base: position 575,579,231 of record NC_081410.1, read on the forward strand.
GGAGGTTTTCCTGTTGCGTCGTTGAGATTAATACCAACCATTGCATCTCCTAAATCGCAGCTAACCTCAGCCAGTATTACTACATCTCGAAACCTTCGTCTGACACTAAATACTGCTTCACCAAACTCAGACATATTGGTATGAGTTACAATCAAATAAGTCACATACGTGGTCCCCCCTAGACCAAGAGTGTTTGAAATTTCTTGTTCCTTCTGAGGTTGAGATACTGTTATTGTCAAATACTTTGAACTCGATAAGTCCAACTGTGAGAAAAATGAGTCCCCTGCTTCTCTTGCACTGTTACCATTTCCAATAATAGACTCTTCCCCAAAAGGAGTAAAGACAACATCTGCATATGAAGGAGGTTCTACAAAAACCTTATCAGTGAAACTTCTGCGATCCAAGCCGTTAGAATTCTTAAGGCTTGAATACAAGGGGTCTTTAGGAGGGAATGAATGAATATCATCCTGGGATGTCATTGCACTCCTGTAATCACTGTTAATGGACATAAATGTCTGCGGAGACTGATCCAAAATGAGACTTTCCATTACATCTGGGGATGTAAACAAATGGGCTTCTTGAGCCTCATCATTCTCAGAGCCGATCATTCAACTCAGTCAACAAGCGGCAAATAATTCAGCAGAATTATACAACTGCCTACTTAACACAGTTTATGGTGTCACAGTTATTTATAATTCAGAGACAATTTCTATTTAGTTTCCTATATTTTCAACTATCCTGAATAAAGAAGAGAGCTGGTCGCATCATGGGCAACACTTGTCAAGACTTCCGCTACTGTGCACCAATTTTCTTCAAATTTTCGCCAAAGTCGACAAATCTGGGCTCGTTCTGTAGAGATTCTGAAGCACAAATTTGATTCCGCGATCATAAATTGGTCTTTAGGACAAAATCTGGAGTAATAATAAGTTGCTTCATTTGTTGGGAATGGAGCTTTCAACTCCTTTGATCCATTATTGGATACAATCAGCACCTGGTAGATATGAATTATGTCCCATGTATATGAAGTAATGAGACAATGGTGTTGTCATATCATGGTGAACCCTTGTTCTAAAACTCCCAAAACAGCTGAAAAGTGTTGGTTTCTGTGCAGTGCTTTTGGTTTCCAACCACCTCCACCTTCCTTTTTAGTCTACATTATCACAGCATGATCACTACCCCCAGCACAAATCTTCCCAGGACTTAAATGATATACTATTCATAATACCTTTTATGTGGGGCTTCTTTTCCAAGAAGGTTACCTTTTCCTTAGAAACATTCAGATTTATAATTGATACTTGGTTGTCTCCACCATTTGCAGTGTATGCCAAGAGCAAGCTATCTCCATATGGATGCCAGGTCATGTCTTTTGGCCATCTTCTTTGTACAGGACATTGGCAAATCTACCTTTGACTTAGGATTTTCAGACTGAAATTGACTGCGACTGGGAGTGACTTTTTTTTTTTTAGATATTGGTATTGTCTTGAGTCAGAGTCACATCTAAAAATCTTTCATAGTTACCAAGATCCAAGTCAACCCTTAGTAAGAGAGGAACATGCCAAATGTTATCCACATTTTTTTCTTGAGAAAATTGTACTTTTTATGAGATTGTGTTTTATCCTTATTAAATTTCCGACTTTGGCACATGCTGGGATTAATCTTATGTAGAAATGAAGTTTGAGCATGGGCTCGTGACACTCATTTCATTACCAGTTGATTCTGATTTCATTGAAGTTCATTGTTCGAACATGCATTTAAAACTCAAATACTCTGTTTCTTTACCAACTTGCTGCATTGAATTGTTTATCTTCACGATGTGGTATTGACCCTTTTAAATACTGTAAGGTTTCACATTGAAATAATATGTCCCTTAAAATAGTTTATTCATTAATATTTTATTTTATGCATATCATGGATAGTAAAGTAAAAGGTTTCATATTTAAAACAAACATGTCCCTTTGATACTTCAGTTGGTTTCTTCATCATTCCACTTGATATTCTAAGATTAGTTACTCTAAAGGGTATGTCGGGCTCATACCCGAAGGGAGCCTCGGTCAGGGGCACATGCCAATTAGAGTAACTAATTATCTGCACATGAAACAAACACATTAGCATAAACATTTCTTTTTCCTGAAGCAGTGATTTGTCTTTATCTTTCCCGCCCTTTCAAAACAGAAATATGATAGGCTATGATAAATGATATGTTGTAGGATAATCTTTCATTGCTTAGATCTGTTGGATCTAACACCTCTTCTCTTTTGTGCAGGAAAGTAGGGGTTTTTCAAAGTCTGAAGATCAAGAAAACATTCATAAGGGCAACGGGGCAGCCAATAACCAGTCAAAGCAACCCAAGGCAATGACTGGTTATCCTCACACTCATTATTTGATTCTATCCTTTTCTGTTTTGGATATGTAGGAAAGATAGAAATGCTAAACTCACGGCTTGTGTGAGGTTTTAAGAAACTCAGTGTATATAAATATGCTTCAGATGCATGAACTCAATTTGTAATCTATCATTGTTCAATACAAATGAAAAATACGCCCTTTTTTTCTTTTTAAACACTGCAATGTACCTTTTGTAAATGCAATCATTTGATAAATATGCATCCTTTGGCTAAAATTACATGGGTAATGAAATTTTAGATAACAATTTGGCGACTTCTACTGAATGTATGCCTGCTATACAGGACCCAGTAGCCTTAGAAATCCATTGGGCAGTGAGTCTTTTAGGAACAACTCTGGACTAAGGTAAATAGCTGAGATAAAATAGTGTAAGATAGAATTCTGAGTGCAGATTTATGGCTCTGGATAGCTTGGCTCCCCTATCCTGAGGGATAGGTGTACATTCATAATCTTATATTGGACTATTTTGTCTCAGTTATCTATCAGATTTGAATATTTAACAGCAACTTGTGTTCAAAACACTTATTGAAAACAGGGAAACCAAAAGTTAGCTAGACATTAAAGATACTAATAATAGGCAAGGTAGTATGAGGTAAGAGGGCTGGGTAATGAAGTTCTTCATGATGTATGCATGTTGAGTATACTCCAGCATATAGAATGCAGGATTTGATTACACAACCCCCTTAGTTGGTATGAGCTTACTATTATTAGTATTCCTACTGCCTAGTCAACTGCAAACTGTGCAACAACACTTAGGAACACCAAAACTGAAAGTAAATAGTGCAGCAACACTTTATTCCACCACTAATCTATTACTTATAAAATAGGACAGACCTCAAAACAAGGTTTGAGGTAAATACCGTTTACCGGTAATGGCAAATTTTCCCCTTCCAGCGTGGCCAGCTGAAAAGCATTGTGTTCCTTGCTTTCTGTTATGACAAACGGACCTCCCCAAAATGAATCAAACTTGGTGTGCTTGCCTGGTCTGCTCTTGAGCTCATCCCACTTGAGTACAATATCTCCCACATTGAATTCCCTGGCTCTAGCTTTCCTATCAAAAATCTTTTTCACCTGCAACTGTTGAAATTCCATTGTTTGTCCCGCTTTTCTCCTACTTTCCTCCAATTCCATTAACTGTGCATAACGCACTTGCATAGGATCTTCTTCTTCAAATAACACCATCTGAGCGGCCATATCTAGTGCTGGAAATTCTGTTTCTATTGATAACCTTGCTTCCTTCCCATAAACCAACCGATAAGGTGAGTTTCCAATAATTTGCTTTGGTGTGATTCTGTCCACCCACAAGGCTGCCTTCAGCTTTGAATGCCAATCACGCTGATTCTCTTGCAAAGTCCGTTTGATGATTCTGATTAAGTTCTTATTTGTGGACTCTGCCAATCCATTGCCTTGAGGATAATAATTTGAGCTAGTATTGAGATATATGTTGTGTTTGATAGCCCAATCAGTCACCCTTAAGCCTACAAAAGCTAGTGCATTGTCTGACACTATGGAGTCGGGAACTCCAAACCTGTTCACAATATCATCATAAAAATTAAGAACGGATGTCTCATTAGCATCCTTCAGTGTTGCAGCCTCAGTCCATCTAGTAAAATAATCGGTTGCAGTAATGATCCACCGGTGGCCTACACTTGACGGTGGGTTAATAGGACCAATGAAATCAACACCCCACCTGTCAAAAGGTTGTTCTGCTTTTATAGGATGTAACGGTAATGCCGGCAGCCGTCCTTTCCCTGCAAACATAGCACACTTAACACATTTCCTTACATGTGCATGACAGTCCTTGAAAACATCTGGCCAATAGTAACCAGCCCTTAGGATTTTATATGCAGTAGTCCTAGGAGAGAAATGACCTCCCGAATGGCCATCATGGAATTCATGCAAGATTTTTGTAATCTGATTTGAATCAATACATCGAAGGAGGACACCATTGTGATCTTTCCTATACAATATATCATTAATCAAGACAAAAGGAACTGATTGTAACCGATAGTACCTTCTTTTTGCCTTATCTAGGTTTGCTGGACACTCACTAGTCTTTAGAAAGTGAACCATATCCTGCAACCAGCTTGATGTACTGTTATCATCAGCCATCAAATCAATCACCAGAGCTGTTTCTACTCCTTCTTCTTTTCTTGAAATTTCATTTGTAACAATCTGTTCACACAAGCCTCTTCCTCTGACCAATTTAGTGACCTGGATATCTAAGTCGTATTCCATAACCCGTGTTATCCAACCAGCTCTTTTCTCATTGAGATCTTTACTGAGGAGAAACTCTTTTACACTTGGATGAGCAACCTTCAGGTGTACCCTGTTATGAGACAACAAGTGCCGAAACTTTTTAAGGCTCTTTACAACAGCAAGGACATGCTTTTCAACAAAGCTATACCTCTGCTCATAATCTTCCAATCCTTTGCTAAAAAATGCAATAGGCTGTTCCAATCCTTCTGTGTTTTTTTGGACCAGCATTGCAGAAATAGCCTCATAACCACCATATGCGTACAAAATGAAATCTTTGCTAAAATCTGGATTTACTAGAGTAGGTGCTGTTGCAAGCGATTCCTTGATAGCTTGAAATTTTAACTTTGCTTCTTTTGTCCAGTGGAAAACAACATTCTTCTTCAGCATGGCTGTAAGTGGTTTCAATAAATTTGCAATATTAGGCAAGAAACGCCTAACAAAATTAATCCTCCCAATGAAAGATTGTAATCCCTTCTTATGATGCGGTAGGGGTATCTCCAAGATTGCTGCTATTCTTTCCGGATCCACTGTGACACCTTGCTTAGAAACAACATAACCCAACAAGTTTCCTTCATGAACAACAAACATGCATTTCTTAGGGTTGAGTGAAACACCAAACTCCTTGCAGCGCTCAAAAATCTGCCTTAAGTGCCCAAGATGATCCACGACCTTCTTAGAATAAACTGTGATATCATCAAGATAAACCAAAACAAACTGGTACATCAGATTACTAAATGCCATATCCATGGCTTTCTAGAATGTTGCCCCTACATTGGATAAACCAAAGGGCATTCTTTTGTAGGCCATGGTACCCCATTTAGTGGTAAAAGCTATTTTATACTGGTCTTCATTTCTGACCAGAATTTGGTTATATCCCGAATAACCATCTAGAAGTGAGAATCTTTCCGAACCAGCCACATACTACAATATTTGTTCCATTGAAGGAAGGGGATGCCTATCCTTCAAGGATGCTCTATTCAGGTCTCTGAAATCGACACATAATCTAAGCTCTCCATTCTTTTTCCTAACAGGTACAAGATTGGACACCCAGCTGGTGTGTTTGATAGGAAAGATAATGCCACTTTCAATCAGCCTAAAAACTTCTTTTTGCATTAATGGCTCTATCTTTGGGTTGATAGGACGTTGCCTTTGTCTCACTGGCTTAGCATTTGGTTCTAACTCGATGGTATGCTGTGCTAATTCAGGATTGAAACCTTTCAAATCACCATATTCCCATGCAAAAATGTCTGCAAACTCTTGAAAAAGCTGAACATATGACTCCTTTTCAGTAGGGGAATTCACTTTACCTATCTTTAAGCTCTTCCCAGGTGCAACCTCCAACTCTTCATAATGCTCTTGCGGGACCATCAAACTGGTCTTATTCTTTTTAGCTTGATCATCTGAATTAAAAATTGACTCCAAGGTAACAAGACCCTTGGGCAATTTATTCGACTTCAATTGAATGACTTGATCCCCATATTGTTGCTGAATTTTGTTCTGATTTGAGGCAGCGAACACATCTTCCTCCAGTAGGAATTGTAAAATTTGTTCATCCGATTCAAACACTTGCCAATTAATATTATTATCCGGAATTGAGGGCCGGATAATAATCTTGATATGCTGCTGATCACAGGTCCCTTTTATACTGTTTGGTATATCATATTGGGCTCCAACTGCAGCTAACCGATCAGCGTGCTGATTTCTACTTCTTGGAACAGCTATAATGTTAAATGCATCAAAAACTTCAATGGAATCCCAAACCCTGAGCTTGTATGCTTTTAAAGTATCATTTTTTACTGCATTCAAACCTCTAACTTGGTTAACAATTAGCTCACTATCACCATGCACCTTGAGGTTTTTAATTCCACGTTTTCTTGCCCACTCTAAACCTTGAATCAGCGCTTCATACTCTGCTGTATTATTGGTACAGGCAAAACCAAACTTGAAAGCTGCATAATATTTCTCACCCTTAGGTGAAACAAGCATAACCCCACCTCCTGAACCATTCCTGCTTCGTGACCCGTCAAAGACCATCTCCCAAACATCATTCTGAGATTCAATATTAGCTTCTTGTCCTTTAACCAGATTAGGCATAATTAAACCAGCTTCTTGAAACATATAATTTCCCAAACCAGCATCCACAAGGATGCTAGTTTCATCTTCCAAAACATTCTTTGCTGCCCATTCATCTAACAGGACATCCGGTATTTCACTGACCTGAGTTACAGGCTCATGAACAACTGCATACTCATCATGCTCAAAAATCATACAATTAGCATTAATGATGTTAGGCGTATAAGGCTCTATATGATTCTTAGACAACAATTCAGATTGGATAGTCACTTTGGTTCCATATCTAGTTCGGAACAGCATGTGTGACCAATCGGATGATAAATATCCTCCTATTTTGGCAGTAAATTCTCTTGACAAACACAGGGCAAAATATGGTGGCAGATCTATGACATAAATATCTTGCGATATGGAGAAATTAGGACAAGCATGTAAGGTTAAACTAGCATCTTTGATAAAGCCTATAGTCCTAACAGCCGAACCATCAAGCTGTACTACGCCTTTCTCTAATAAATCATATTTTAGACCAAGTTGGTCAGCTATCTTTTTAGGCATAACAGAGCATGTAGCTCCGCTATCCACCATGCAATTGTGTACCAAATTATCACCAATAATAAGAGAAACATAAAACGGAGGAGGTTTCACGCTCTTACCTTGGATTGAAGTTGCTTCTTTATTGCTGTTCCCCTTTTCATCATTCTGGACAATAGTATTAGTCAACACAGCCTCCTTACCAGCATCAACAAATGTCACCTTAGGAGGAATTTCTTCGTTCAATGCCTTCTTCAAACTATTAACTTGTCCAGGAATAGCTAAAGAATCCCACATACTCATGGTAACATTCATCTTTTTCATGGTGTCCACAATGTTGTAAGGTACAGCTGAATGTACTTTCTGTTGTGTACTTTCAGATCAACAACTCATCATAGGAGGTGATTTCAATGCTATCAAGTATGCGTTAGATAAAAGGGGAGGCATTATCAGGTTAGGTAGATCTCAAAAAGATTTTAATGATTGGATAGATAGGAATGGGCTATTAGATATTGACTTAGGGGATTCCTTTACATGGACAAACAAGAGAAAAGGTTTTAGAAATATTTTAGAGAAAATTGATAGATTTTTCTGGTTGGGGGATCTCAGCTCTTTTCCTTTCTCCTTTGAGTGTTCAGTTCTAGCTTGTTGAGGATCTGATCACTTCCCCATTATGCTATCCCTTCAAGGAGTCTCTGACACCTCCAAATCTCCTTTTAGATTTGAGAACATGAGGATGAAAGATCCAATTTTTCTAACCTTGATAGAAGACTGGTGGAAAGAAGAAACATTTGAAGGCTCCAAACTTTATTGCTTCATTTCAAAGTTAAAATATTTAAAACAAAAGTTGTTGCAATGGAATTCTCAGCATTTAAAAAACATCTTCTCCTCTAAAAAATATTTAGAAGAGAGGTTGGCTGTTCTAAATGCAAAAAACATTTCTGAAGGCATGGATCAAGTTTCCTTTGAACAAGAAAAAAGTCCGCTCATGGATTATGAGGATATCCTGTCTAAAGAATAAATTTTCTAGAAGCAAAAGTCTAAAGAAAATTGTGTCTGAAAGGGTGACAAGAATACTAAGCTCTTCCATAATGTGACAAAGATTCGCATGAGCATGAACAGGATCCTAAAAATGGATTTGAATTAGAACCAAACTATAGAAGACCCTGAAGAGGTTAAGAGATAATGAATCTCATATTACTCTACTCTACTAAACAATGCAGAAGGTTCCCATCTTACAGAGCAGGGAAATTTCTTGGCCTTGATTCCAAAGATCATTTCAGATGAGCAAAATCAGAAGTTAAATGAGAAATTTTCGCTGGAAGAAGTAACTCAAGCTATTAATCAACTTCCTTCTGGAAAGGCTCCTAGCCTAGATGGAATCCCTACTGAATTCTTCAAGAAATGCTGGCATATTTTGAGACAAGATCTTGTTGAGGCTCTGGAGTTTGCAAGAAGATCAGGAAATTTTCTCAAAGAAATCAACAATATGTTCATAGTCCTTATTTCAAAAAAGGAGAAAACTTCTAAATTAGGGGACTTCGGCCCTATTTTACTCTGCAACACTGTCTAAAAAATCCTCTCAAAAGTCATGACAAACAGAATGAAGCCCCTTATGGCTTGCATTATATCAGATGAACATACTGGATTCGTCCTTGGCCATTCAATTCTTGATGGTGTCATTGTAGCCCAAGAAGCTATGCACACTCTTCAAAATAGGAAGAGACTGGGTTTGATAATCAAATTAGATATCTCTAAAGCTTATGTTAATGTGGATTGGCAGTTCTTATGCAAAATAATGCAGGCTTTTGGTTTTGACAAAAAATGGATCAACTAGATTTTTGAATGCATCTCTATGCCCAAATTCTCAATCTTGATAAATGGGAAGCCAACAAGTTTATTCTCCTCCTCAAGGGGCATCTAGAAAGGAGATTCTATCTCTCCATTTCTCTACATTATCATGGCAAGAGCTCTAGGGAGGGCCATTAAATCAAAACAATCTAACAACCTATTGGAAGGATTCAAAGTAACCACAAATTTTGTTGTCACACATCAACAATTTGCAGATGATAACCTTTTGTTGGGTGCAACAAAAGTCAAGGAAGAAATTCAAATAAAAATGCTTCTGGAATCTTTGGGAAGGCCTCAGGACAAACCATCAACAAAGAAAAATCAAAAGTTTTCTTCTTCTACACCCCTCTCCCCTAGAGGTCAAGATCAAAAGAATTTTGAACTGTAGATCAGGAATCTTTCCCTGTATACATCTGGGCATTTTAATTGATAGAGGATTGAGGAACACTAAACTTTGGGACCCTCTAAAGCTAAAGATGGATCCAAATATAAACTCCTGGAAAGGGAAATGGTTTTCATGGGCTAGTAGATTAGTAATTCTCCAAGCAGTTATTTCGGCCCTTCCCATCTACCTTTTTATCCTTCTTATCCCTAATTGTTGGTGCAAATTCCTTCATCATCAAGAAGATGAGGAACTTCTTATGGCAAAACATTGAAGGAAAACAGAAAATCTCCCTAATTTCATGAGATAAAATTATGAAACCTAAATCTATGGGGGGTCTAGGAATCAAAGATCTTCAATTGCAGAACAAAGCCTTAGGAGCTAAACTAGTCTAGAAGTTCATTAAAGACCCCAAAGAAACATGGGTTAGGGTGATGGAAAGTAAATATCTAACAGATGGGGATCCTCAAAACCTCCTTAGATCTAATTTTTATCCAAAGGGTTGTAGAACTTGGAAATTTATTGTCTCTTGTAGAAACTTAATTACAGATTCCTTCTCTTGGGATATACATGATGGTTCCTCTAGCCTCTTTTGGAAAGACTCATGGGGAAATACCTGAGTATTTAAAGCTCTCTTAACATTCCAACAACTAAGCACTGGCTTCAACAACACTGGGGATCCCAAGTTAGCAATTATATGGTTTTGGAAAGGACCTCTAGCATGCAAGGATAGAGCTGGAAGCCTATGGAAGGATTGCCTATTCAAATTACTGAAATCAATAATCTTCTAGACCTTATACGAGTAAGAAATATTAATCCTAGAAGAGGGAAATATACTCTTATATGGGCTTTCTTGAAAATAGGTTAATATAATGCTAAATATGGCTACAGGGTTCTAGTTAACTTTTAGAATCAAGAGGAACAATATATTCCAATTAGGCTCTTTTGGAGTAGTAAGATCATCCCAAAAGAAGGAATCTTTGCATGGTTGGCCTTCAAAAAGAGGATTCTTACTGCAAAAAGATTTACTAAAATGGGCTATGAAGGGCCCTCAAGATGTATCTTGTGCAAAGCCCATGCAAAGATAGTTGATCACCTTCTCTTTAATTTCCCTTTTGCCTCAAAATGTTGGTGATGGCTTTGTGCAAAATTGGGGTGGATATCAGCCCTTCCTAATGATATAGTCTCTCTTTTTCAATGTTGGCTTCTTCCTTCTAAGGAAAGCACTTTAAGCCAGATTCTGGAAATTTCTCCTTCCTGCCTTGTTTGGGAATTTTGGAAAGAAATGAATCGAAGACTTTTTGACAATAAAGCAAGGAGATTTGAATCAGTTTTAACCTCAATTGTTGAGACAGTAAATTGCAAACTAGCTTTCTCAATAGATTCTTCCAAAATCTTTTCTTCTTGGGATAATAGTATAAGAAATACTTGGTAAGGAATCAAGATTACTCCTTCATTTGGGCAAAAACCTAATGCTCAAAAGGAATCTATATGGTCCCCTCCTAAGAAAGGTTGGTTCAAACTAAACTTTGATGGAGCCTCCAAAGGTAACCCAGGTACTTCAGGTATAGAATATGTGGTTAGAGATTATTCGGGGTCAATTATTGGAAAAACGGCCAAGCCAGTGCCATCGGATACCAATAATATAGAAAAATTCAAAGCTTTGCTTTTAGGCCTACTGGATTGCCTCAATCATGGGTTAAGAAATATCATAGTAGAGGGAGATTCATAGATAGCAATCAATGCAATTAAATTGAAGAAAACCCCAAACTGGCGGCTATAGGCAATTTTGGATAGCATAATTGACAATTTGGATATATTAGAGCAATAAGAGGTTAAACATATCTACATAGAAGCGAATACAGAGGCAGATGCTCTCTCAAAATATGCAGTAGAAGTCATTTCTTTTTATTGGTGGGAACAACATGACAATCGCTAGGGCTAACCTACAAAGTATTTTCATTATTCACTAAAGAGACTATAAGAGGCAAACTTTATTTTTAAATCTATAGCAGATGGCCTTCCATTGCTCTGGTGAGAGCAGAGAAGAAGTTCCCAAGGTTAACCTTTAGAGAGTTAATCTATCTTTCCCAACAGTGGTTTCTTATTTCTATTCCTTAGGCATTAACTCTTACATCAAAGTTTGGTTAAACAGCTACTTCTTTGGATTCAAACTTTTCTGTCAACTTTAAGAGTTGAATCTGACACGTCATCTTTGACATCACCTAATCTTGGCCTTTCTATCAGTGAATTCTCTCACTCTCCTCCCAAAGAGATAGCCTGTGGTCCACCGTCATTCTAAGTACGAGGCATGTGCTGTCCTTTGGATAGAGATTAACTCTTTAGCCATGAGATTTGTCATGATTTTAGACATATATCCTTCACCACCTTTGTAGGCATACTCATTGCAAGGTATTTGTCATTAATGCATGTCGAAGAAGTGCCTTTTAGCTTTTATTCAGCTTCCTTTGCAAGATTATCAACTAGTTTATCTTTGTAATCACATTCATAGAAGATCAAGCAACTATAGATTCTCAAAGCTATGTCTAGTGAGGAGCCATTTGGATTTATTATGAGTGTCTAGCCTAGACCAATCTCATGTTTTGGTGCAGACATTCCCATCTCTCTCTCTTGGCCTCCACCTGTCAAGTCTCCTTTTGGAAAATCACAGACCTAAGGTTGAAGAGGCTCCTCCTATTCCCCGAGCCAACAATCATTCTGTCTGTTAAGCTCATCCTTGGAAGTGGGCATATTAGTAGAGAATAATATCCCCGAGACAACACCAACATCTCATTTCAGTTTGTCGCCTCCCTCATGGACCTAAAGCTTGACAAATAAGTAGTCTGGACACTCACTACAAGACTATTTCCTAATGATATCTTGCTCGAACTACAAGAGGTTCTTAACAAGGCACGACATGATTCTAGGGCTCCTCAGCTGAGCAAGAGAATTCTCTTCAACGTCCCGGGCAAGTTGATCAAATTCTGCCCATTTTTGCTTGACCTTACTGGCAAGGACCTTCAAAAGCACATAACCTTTGCAGGCATGGGCCTCAAATTCCTAAAGTGGCATTTTCTGGGGGATAATCTGGAAGATTTGGGTAGGGAAGAAGAATTTTTAGAATTCACCAGACTTAATGGTGTCTTGCCTCCTAAAATAGAAGTAAAGGACCCCTAAGCAGTACAAAGTAGGCGAGGTGGTAGCAGAGGTTCTGGTCATGCTTCTGCTCGTGGAAGGGGTCATCCTCCACATAGAGGTTTCGAAGAGTCTGAGCTCCAATGCCTCCAACAATGCCAGAAGAGGAATCTTAACCAAATAGGTGTTGAGTTGGGGTTTTTTCTTTTTTGAGGCTGTCTTAGAGCCCTTAGTTTTTTTGTTTTTTTTTAATATATTCTCTGCTGAAATAAAAAAAATTCATAAAAATTATGCTATGCTTTCATTTACGTAGCATCAAACTTTTAAAAAATTTGAATTCTTTATGAGGTTTGATAAGAATAAGTGTATGCAAGTAAAACTCTATATCCACTCCGAGCCCATAAATGTTTTTGGGGGCTTTGGGGGTGGTTTTCCTTTTCTGTGCATATTCAGGGACATAGTTTCATATTTTCATTCTTTAGGCCCTGCGGGCTTTTTTGGAAATTTGGGATTTAATGCTATAAACTTTCTTTTGAATCAATATATTAATCAGGATATGCCTTTTATCGATCAAAAAAATAATTTTGGAGATAGTGTCTTTATATCAATTTTAGGAAAATGTTTCATCATGCAGAACCATAATTTAAATGGAGAGTTGGTAATTCCATTAATAAAATAAATATCCTTAATAGCTATAATTTATAATAACTGATCTTTAGTAAATATAGTTGTAAAAATAATGAGCAAGTCAAACTAATTATAAAAAAATGTTTATTAAATGAGGTTAAATGCGATTTCTTAAATATTGTTTCATGATATGTGTAAGTCTTTAATCCTATATATTTAAGTAAATAGATCTTCACTTGATGAGCTTAGCTCTCGAAGTATATAAAGGTGTAATTAGGTTTAGACTTTTGTTGATTAATACATCTATTTGTGCAAAGAAAAAAAAATTGGGTCAAATTTTTATAGAAAATTTTAAGGCATTATAGTGTGTCATAGATAAAAGGAAAGCTTGTGCATTGCACACTACATTGTGGGTCACATAATTTTTCTTGATCTTCTACACCAATAAGAAAGTGGGAATAGGATTTGATATATCTCATACTATATCAAGTGTTCATCCTCATCCCAATAAGGTCAGGTATACCATTTCCACATTAAGGTATGACTAAAATTATACCATGAGGTCAATCTATTTATTACCTACCCATTCTTCATTAGAAATTCTTTTCCATGCAATCCATCAAACTAAGAAATCAAGGACATCCATAACCCTTATGTCACTGGCCCCAAGACCCACATGCTTTTGGTGGAATTCATCCTACTATGTATGTGGTACGACTAATAGTCTACTACCACAGGTATTCTCCTTGACTAGTATCAATCTTAAGTATATGATATTTGACTACTATCAATCTCAAGTGTACACTTAATGACAACTATCAATCTAGAGTGTTCATAAACTTATCTCATGGGTCTTTGTTGTTGATCACCTCAAATAGATAAGGGTAGCCTACATATTAGAGGTATACAACCTCTCCCTATGTCCTCATAGGGCCCTTACTCTACCTGTAACCATACAAGTTAGCACCGATACCCTACTCAACACTATAACTAGAAGAGAGGTTCCTAATTTAGAATGAGTAGATGAAAATTGATTAATTTAGGAGTATATACACAAAGTCTTATAGGTTTGGGATTAAATTTTACAAGTGGGGTAAGTGCACAAAGATGGTGGTCAAAAAGGGGGGTATAAGTGGACACTTTTTTTCTGAAATCAGGTGAACCTAAACTTGGAGGAAAAATTTGAAATTCATCCACTCAAGATATGAAGATAATCAAATAACAAATATTGTAGTACTCTAAATCTGGTTTCCAAACTACTAAACTTTTTCAAAATTGGATAAGATTAAGGGGTCCAAATCCTTCGCGCATGAAAAACTGACCCTAATTTTTTATGGAAAACATAACATAGTGTCTGACGTGCGCATCAAAAAAGTCATGGTTAGATTTAGTATTTTGACAAATCCTTTGGCATAAAAATAGTTAAGAGTTGGCACTAGAAGATGTGTATTTTTTTGTAATTTTTTTGTTGAGTATTTTTTTTTTTAATGATTTTTCCAGTCGAGCACATCTTGAAAATTAAGTACCTGTTTGTGTGCGAAGCATAAGTTGCACTAAACAAATAAAAAATACAACTTTCTTTTTTTTAAATTGTAAATAATCAAGTGCACTACAATAATATATAAAGTTTTTTAAATTTGGATAAGTATATCAAAAGTTATTCAAAAAATGGTGCACCTATGTCTGTGAGAACTATGGAGACACTAGTAAAAGAAATTCAATAATAATATGTTCTTGTTGTTCAAATTGAAAACAAATTATATGGTTAGAAAGCTTAGAAGATGGGTGAAAATATGGTGGCAATTTTAGAAATACCCACTTTATGAAGTGTAAACTTGATGATGACAAAGTCGATAAACCAAGTTGATAAAATAAAACACGTCAAAAATGAGAGAAATGGAGGGAAATCAAACTTCCAATCCGTAGCTTTATCATCTAGACATATTTCCAAGCCTAAATAGTCAAAAGCGCATACGGGGTACTTATGGTTTAAAAAGTGTGCACGGGGTACTTATAGTGTAAGCAGCACGTACGCGCTACCTTTACTATAAATAGAGCGAACATGCTATTTTATAATGATATTCTATGTATAATATGTGTATAATATGACATTGTATATATAATATGTTTGTATACATATAATATATGTATATATATAATATATTAAATATATATAAACACATGTAAGTGTATCGTCCCTCCCTCTCAAATGCATACAAGGTCTCTCTCTCTCTCTCTCTCTCTCTTCCCCCCCTCTCAAATGCATACAAGGTCTCTCTCTCTCTCTGTCTGTCTTTGTCTCTGTCTCCGTCTCTGTCTCTGTCTGTCTGTCTGTCTGTCTGTCTATCTCTCTCTCTCTCTCTCTCTCTCTCTCTCTCTCTCTCCCTCTCTCCCCTTCTCCCTTCCTCCATACCCCATCCCTCTTTATCTTCTTCTCTCCCTCCATACCCCACTGCAACTGTGTCTGCACTTCTGTAGAAGTAAGTGAATTTATTTCTTGTCTGCAACTTCCTCTTTGATTTTTATCATGTATCCTCTCCTAAAAAAATTGACTGATGGATTTTTGTGTGTATATTGAATAGGAGGAATAGGGTTTGAAATTGAACCACGGGTGTATTATCGTGACAAGCAAGGAAACCTGTAGCAATATTCTTCTCGAATGTGTTTTTAATGAGCAAAGCAGATGTGGAAAATAGTGTCAACAAAGCAACATGATGAGTCAAAGTACCTGCTGTAGACTAGGAAATTGAGGATGCATCAAAACAATACTAATTAGGACAACCACAAAACCTAAAACTGCAAATGAAAGCAATCCTAATCTAATCAATGAAAACATGAAGATGAGGTATTCAAAATGAAATCAAAGCAAACCAAATGCAGATATCTCCTTCATGTGGCTCCATTGTTCTTCTTTCACCTTCCAATTTGATGTTGTTCTCACCTACAAAGTGCATTTGCAAGTGGAAAGCAAGTTGTTGATGAAATTTGTAACATAAGGTTACTCGAAAATGTGATTTATTTACCGATCTCAGAAACTCATCCAATTTATAGACAAATTGGAGAGAGGATAAGATTAGCATGAAATTGATATTAGAGGCAATTGATTTCAAAAATGGCAAAATTGAGTTGAAGGAAGAAGGTTATGACACCTTCTATGTCATGAATTATGACATATTGCCAATGCAAAGGTTAGAGGACTAAAAGCCTATGACATCTTGCTATGCCAATGGTATGACGCATGAGAAATTCATGCTTCCACCGAAGCACAAAAATAGGGAGAGACTAGAGATGAATTGATTAGGTGGAAATTGAATTTAGCAAATTAGAAAATGAGGTGAATTAATTAATAATTTTTCATTCATTAATTAATTTAATTGTGACAAGAAGACTTAGGATAAATAAATAAATTATTTAACCTAGAGGGAAAAATGACAAACAAGATTAAATGAATAAATCATAAAACCCTAGAAGATGAATTAGAAATGCAAGGATGACAATTAGGTCTTGACAAAAGATAATTGATATAGGTTCGATCATGATTTTGATTGACAAAGGACCAATGTTGATAAATGATTGAGATTGGGTGACAAGAATCAATGACAAATTGACCAAGATTGACAAGGAGATCAAATTGATAGGCGCCAATTGATGAGGAACAATGATTAATTGATCCAAATTGACATGATTGAAAAGGACAAGGATCGATGATGAATCAATCGCAAAATGATGAGATTGACGAGAACAAGGATCAATGACAAATCGATCACAAAATGACGAGATTGATGAGAACAAGGATCGATGACAAATTGATCGCAAAATGATGAGATTGACGAGAACAAAGATCGATGACAAATCGATCCCAAAATGACGAGATTGACAAGAGGACGTCAAAAATGAGAGAAATGGAGGGAAATCAAACTTCCAATCCGTAGCTTTATCATCTAGACATATTTCCAAGCCTAAATAGTCAAAAGCGCATACGGGGTACTTATGGTTTAAAAAGTGCGCACGGGGTACTTATAGTGTAAGCAGCACGTACGCGCTACCTTTACTATAAATAGAGCGAACGTGCTATTTTATAATGATATTCTATGTATAATATGTGTATAATATGACATTGTATATATAATATGTTTGTATACATATAATATATGTATATATATATAATATATTAAATATATATAAACACATGTAAGTGTATCGTCCCTCCCTCTCAAATGCATACAAGGTCTCTCTCTCTCTCTCTCTCTCTCTGTCTTTGTCTCTGTCTCCGTCTCTGTCTCTGTCTGTCTGTCTGTCTATCTCTCTCTCTCTCTCTCTCTCTCTCCCTCTCTCCCCTTCTCCCTTCCTCCATACCCCATCCCTCTTTATCTTCTTCTCTCCCTCCATACCCCACTACAACTGTGTCTGCACTTTTGTAGAAGTAAGTGAATTTATTTCTTGTCTGTAACTTCCTCTTTGATTTTTATCATGTATCCTCTCCTAAAAAAATTGACTGATGGATTTTTGTGTGTATATTGAATAGGAGGAATAGGGTTTGAAATTGAACCACGGGTGTATTATCGTGACAAGCAAGGAAACCTGTAGCAATATTCTTCTCGAATGTGTTTTTAGTGAGCAAAGCAGATGTGGAAAATAGTGTCAACAAAGCAACATGATGAGTCAAAGTACCTGTTGTAGACTAGGAAATTGAGGATGCATCAAAACAATACTAATTAGGACAACCACAAAACCTAAAACTGCAATGAAAGCAATCCTAATCTAATCAATGAAAACATGAAGATGAGGTATTCAAAATGAAATCAAAGCAAACCAAATGCAGATATCTCCTTCATGTGGCTCCATTGTTCTTCTTTCACCTTCCAATTTGATGTTGTTCTCACCTACAAAGTGCATTTGCAAGTGGAAAGCAAGTTGTTGATGAAATTTGTAACATAAGGTTACTCAAAAATGTGATTTATTTACCGATCTCAGAAACTCATCCAATTTATAGACAAATTGGAGAGAGGATAAGATTAACATGAAATTGATATTAGAGGCAATTGATTTCAAAAATGGCAAAATTGAGTTGAAGGAAGAAGGTTATGACACCTTCTATGTCATGAATTATGACATATTGCCAATGCAAAGGTTAGAGGACTAAAAGCCTATGACATCTTGCTATGCCAATGGTATGACACATGAGAAATTCATGGTTCCACCGAAGCACAAAAATAGGGAGAGACTACAGATGAATTGATTAGGTGGAAATTGAATTTAGCAAATTAGAAAATGAGGTGAATTAATTAATAATTTTTCATTCATTAATTAATTTAATTGTGACAAGAAGACTTAGGATAAATAAATAAATTATTTAACCTAGAGGGAAAAATGACAAACAAGATTAAATTAGTAAATCATAAAACCTTAGAAGATGAATTAGAAATGCAAGGATGACAATTAGGTCTTGACAAAAGATAATTGATATAGGTTCGATCATGATTTTGATTGACAAAGGACCAATGTTGATAAATGATTGAGATTGGGTGACAAGAATCAATGACAAATTGACCAAGATTGACAAGGAGATCAAATTGATAGGTGCCAATTGATGAGGAGCAATGATTAATTGATCCAAATTGACATGATTGAAAAGGACAAGGATCGATGACGAATCAATCGCAAAATGATGAGATTGATGAGAACAAGGATCGATGACAAATCGATCGCAAAATGATGAGATTGATGAGAACAAGGATCGATGACAAATTGATCGCATAATGATGAGATTGACGAGAACAAAGATTGATGATAAATCGATCCCAAAATGACGAGATTGACAAGAGGACAAGGATTGATGACAAATCGATCGCAAAATGACGAGATTGATGAGAGGACAAAAACCCTAATTCTATCATCAATTAGGATTGACGATGTCCAAAATGATGATAAATGAGCAAGAAAAATGAGGAATGCAGAAGAAGGACTCGATGCTCGCAAATGATAAAGACCAAGTGCGCAAAATGGAAGAAATGTTAATGCGACGCAAAAACCCTAAAATAAGGCAATGCGCAAATGTTAAAGTATGACTCTGCAAGCATTGACCATTTTTAGATGTCTACATTTTGCCCCTCTTTGAGACAATGTGATTCTAAGCATTGTTTGAAAGAGAAAATAATGAAAATGCCCCAGACAAAAACAATGACATATGCATGCCCCCTCGAGGAATTGGCCGAAAAAATCCAGAAAAGAGGCCAAGTGATCGATAAGAATGACAGAAGACGATAGGTTCGAACAGATCAAATGGACTACCAAGACTGAAGGAAGAAATCTTAGTAAGCAGAAATTAGACAGAGGACAGTTAGAGATGAAGGAAAACTTGCTTTTACCAATGCACAGAAGTAGGTGAGAACCTTTATTTTAATGTAGCAAAGCAGATGCAGAGCATCATGGCATTGAAGGCCAGAGCTAGAACGCAACCCCTTTTGCAAAAGACAAACACATCGCACACAAGGAATGAGTGAAGCATCCTAGGGTGCATACATCAAGGGTCGAGGTATGTGTGGCGTTCATAAAGCGAACGTACTTATCACAGACACCCAATGATATAGTTGCCCCAGTTTGTGACAAACATTCCACAAACAACAAACACAACAAAAAAAGGAAAGGGACCATGAACCATCCTGGTCACTCTAAATCACTCAGTGTCATCCTCGAGCAACATAGGAACATGATCGAAGCCAAAGATAAATCAGTAAAAAGATAAGACACACAAATTCAACCAAGTCAAATAAACAGTTTGATCATCATTGTCAAAAGTGGAAAACAAGAATGATCATGTTGTCTGGTTTCAGGGAATGCGGTACCCTATCGAAGACAAGACATAGTCTGGTTTTGAGTATACCACACCCTGTATAAGACCCATGATAATGTTGACAAGGACCAATGGTAATGTTGATGCTATTTGGATTGTTGTGACAACTGTGATCAGGTTGAATGCTTGCTTGGTCGAACAGTTCATCTGTTAATGTGTGATTTCATTAAAGCACAATGTTTGATTGATTGTCATTGGATGTATGCTTAGCGATCTGTTTATGCACAAAGGGGACCATTTATGGACAAAATGCAAAATGCCAAAGAAATTGCTTTTGGATTTTGATGTTCTTCACTTTGTAGGAATTTCGGGTTTTTTACAATTTTTTTTGTTCATTTTTTCAGGACTTTATTTGACTGTTTTTTAGGGATTTTTCGGGACATTATGTGATTTTTTTGGATTTTTTCAGGACATTATTTGTTTTTTTGGGATTTTTTCAGGACATTATTTGATTTTTTGGATTTTTTCAGGACATTATTTGATTTTTTGGATTTTTTCAGGACATTATTTGATTTTTTGGATTTTTTTCAAGACATTATTTGATTTTTAGAGATTTGTTCAGGACATTATTTGATTTTTTGGATTTTTTCAGGACATTATTTGATTTTTAGAGATTTGTTCAGGACATTATTTGATTTTTTGGATTTTGCCCCCAATGTCTAGCAAGGCAAGGAATATGACAGGTGAATAAATAGGCTTTCTGAAATGTTGGTGGATAGAGGGAAGACAAAGGCTTTTTATTATAGAGACAATGGGACAAGCGACTGGATATGACAATGTAAAGAAGTGACATGGCATGAGGGATATGTCAAGAGGTTTTTGAAAAACATGTTTTGCATTTCATTTCCTTATGTCGGATCAAGATCAAGGGACATGAAGAGAGTATGGAGGATGACAAGATATGAACAAAATAAGCAAGATCAAAAATGGATAAAGGATATGAATAGGATAAGGATGTGATAGACTAAGGGATAATGACAAAAGGTTATGATAAGCCAAGGAATATGGACAAAGGGTTGGTGATAAGCCAATGGAATATGGATGAAAAGTTGTAATAAGCAAATGGATAAAGACCAAAAGCTATGATGGACTAAAAGCTGCAAACAAGATGCATGATGCTCATGATGATCCTTAGCCTTGTCAAGATCAAAGGTGGAAAGAGGAAACAGGACATGAGGGACAATAGGATATGAAGGGTAATGACAGGGGTTCGATAGGATAATGGAACAATAAAGGACAAAAGGATATGATAGGATAAAGCCTGTCCCCAAGTATGGTATTGTAGCATCCTAAAATTGTGACACTTGTAATTTCGACTGCATTTCGGTCTTCACGATGGTGATGCAACACGGAACCTGAATGGAGACCCCAAAACTTGTTCACGACATCAAAAACTACATTTTTCCAGCACCCTACCTGATCCCTCCTTGCACCCTGCTGTCCTGGGAGGTGGGACCAGAGCACCCAGCGCCCTGGTCCTTCAGGACCAGGGCACCCAGCGCTCTGGTCCCCCAGGACCATGGCGCCCAGCACCCTGGTCCCTGGCCCTATTTTTGGGCCCGGTCTCCTATGGGGCTTCGGGTCTTTATGTTTGCAAATTGGAAAATACTCTTTCCTTATCGGCCCAAGGTCAGAAAAATCAGTCTATCAACCCTAACTGACAAGTATATAAACTACATTTCCTCTCCCATTTTGGGAAGAAGATGGAAAGGGAAAAAAGGCGAAAGCGATATTCAAACATTCAAACATTCAAGCATTCAAGCATTCCTTCAAGCAATTGAGCATTCTAAGTCTCCATTCAAGGCTAAGTGTTGCATTCAAGACAAGGATTCAACCATTGAAGAGGAGATCACATACCACATACAACATACAACATACAACAACATCTACACCTTCGCATGTAAGAATACAAACATTCTTACAACAAGGTACTAGTACTTGTTTTACATTACAAACATTTACATTTACAGCATTTCTCATTTCTTGGTTAATTCCAAAACTGGGGTTTGACCTAAGGGAAAACCCCTAATCCCTAACCCCCCAATCATCTTCACTTTTCTGTGTGTAGGTTGCAGGTACGTGGCTATAATTGAAGATCTGGAATCCTTGTGCAGAGACGAACAGATCCCCCTTCGTTTCGCGGATTTTTCGGAGGACCGTGTGCACGTCGGGCGCCATCGTCCCGTCAACTTTTGCTCAATTTTGTTGGACAGTGTCGTCTCGACATTTTACTGCTAATTGCAGGTCCACAGCTTCATCCTATATCCCTATCTTTGTTTATAAGCGAATCTTTCTCACTTTTCATGCATTCCTAGCTTAATTCTTCTATCTACATTCTTTACAAAAGAGGGTAGCCTTGCTGTCTTAACCCTTGAAACTCATTTAGAATCCAATCTTGCATTGTGTGGGATTGGATCTTGTGGGTTTCAACCCCTCTTTTGAATGTAAAGTCTCCCCTAAGTGAAAACCGTCAATCCTAGTAACCTCCCTTCTCTCTCCTTGGAGTTGGAAGAGGGGAGAGCAACTAGGGTTCAATTTTCCGCTTTACAGGTATGCAAGAAGTTCATAGATTACGCATGATTCCTGTTTGCCAGGTTTTCATCACGGTACTTGCCCAAGGCACCTATTTCCCAGGTTTTCACTAGTGGACGAATTATTTTTTTGCATTACATTTATTTTTTCTTTTTTTTTTCACTTTTTTTTCTTTTCAATTGTTCACTTTTTTTGATTTTTTTTTTTTTTGTATTTTGACTTTTTCCATAGAAGACAGACACATGATAGGGGATGGAAGAAGGACCCAAACATATTTTTGTTTGGATAGAAGCCTTAAAAAAAAAATGAACCATGACCTTTAAAAGTATGCTCAAAGACGTTGGTAGGATAAGGACATGGAAAATAAGATGAAACTAAGGCAAGGATTTATGCAAAGGATTGGACCAAAGGGATCGAAGGATGGAAAATATGCATTGGATAATGGATAGGGTATTGGAATAATTGGGCTTCAGTGGATGGAAATGAAGGCAAGATCAACATTGGCACACACCTTGAAGGGTGATGGATTGATGGAGGAAAAATGTATTTCGGATTGTGAGATTTGGATGGAGGAATAGCTTGGGATTTTGGGACATAAGGGCCCAAAACGGATGAAGAAGGTGATGGAGGAACAAATTTGAGAGGTTTGGATGGAGGAATATCAATTTTGGATGCCAAGTTGGATTTTTCTTTTTGTGCTTCAAGGAGTTGCTTAGGGATCCACATGGTTTTTGATTTTTCATGCTTTTGTGGTTCCTTGGAGTGCATTGCTTGCACAAGGGATTTAGGAAGAACCCATACATATTTTCACTTTTGTTTTTGAGAAATGGGCCTTTGTGACCTTTTGGATTTTTCCTTTTCTTTACAGATCATATTGTTCTTTGTTTTAACATGTTGATTATATTGGACATGTTGATCCTTGAATACATGTGGATTGCTAGACTTATGACTTTTACACTTGGCATCCAAATTGCTTGGAGGGGGAAAGGAATGCATGGATGGATATGAATGAAATGGACTTATTTTGGATTGATGAAATTTACTCAAGGATGTGTGCCTTTGCTAACCTTTCATAGAGGACAAAGGGATATAAGGACCTAAGATGGATGGAAAGTATGATGGGGAAGGTGTAAGTTTTGATTTTGATGGAGGGATACCAACATCTTGAGAGTGAGTTGTGTAGACATGACCCTTAAAATTTTCTTTGATATGGAGGGGTTCTTTCTCATGAAGATCTACCCCTTTGCCTTTATGAATATTTTGACTTGTAGGATACTCTTTTCTTTGGGAAGAAGACACGAGTCCATTATGAGGTGGATATGATATGAGAGAAATAATGAGATCTTGAAGTGGATCGGATTGCACCAAAGTGGAAGAACCCATTATGCATGTCGAGGGTTCATGAACATCTTGCACTGACACATTAGAATCATGAGGGGGATTAGGATCATGAGGGGGACTAGGATTGTGTAGTGGACATGGTTCAATGATAGGCTCTTCAAGAGATGGAATGGGAAAAATAATGGGATCATCAAAAGAAATGCGATCTTGGAGTGTATATGGAGCATTAAGACAAGGAGATGGAGGAAGAAGTGGATCTTGTGGAGGATTTGAAGGAATGATAGGGTCTTGACAAGGAGGAAGATCATTGGAATCCTCTTTAAAGGTGCTTTGCTCGTGACTTTCAATGGGATTATCAAAAAGGATGGAAGGGATATCTGGAATGTTAATGGGATTTGAAAGGACATTTTTTTCATGAAATGGAAAGTGATCGTTTGGGATTGGATGGACTGGGATATATTGATCTTGCTCAGGGAATGGAGTGTCAATAGGACTTTGGATAGGATGGAAAAGAATAGGGGAATCATCGTGAGTGTCTAGGAACATGGGGTCCTAGTCAACAATTGGATGGGATGATAAGGTTTCAGGATCTTGATCTTGATTTTTTTTAAGATACGCTTCTTCATGCTCTAAATCATCCTGTTGACATGAGGTTGGACTTTGGATATGCATGGAGGATTCTGACAAGGAATCAATGTTTTGTCATGAAGGAAATGCACTTTGAACATTTGTGATGGATTTTGGCAAGGAATCAATGCTTGAACATGAGGAAGAGGGACTTCGAATGGGTTCCTCTAAAACAGGTAATGGCAATAACATGCATGGTGGCATTGGGTCTTGTATTTCTGAAACATGACAAGGATGTGCATCATGAATTGGATTATCTTGGCAATCAATTATGGATAGCCCTTGGATAATTTCATCCTTAGGTGTATTGTTTGATGAGGACAATAAGGAAGGTTCTTGTGAAACTTCTAAAGGTGTAGGGATAGATGCCACTGGAGAGTCAATTTGTTTGCGGGGGGATGAGGCATTGCTAGACATAAGTGTATTATCTTGATCTTCGTCAAAGAACTCACTTGGTAGGTTCCTTAAGATCCTTGCAATAAAGCCACCTTTCTTTCGAGGTTTTGACATAGTTGTATCTGGAATTTGAACTGGTTTTTGGTTTCATGTCATGTTTTGATATTGAACTAGATGTTGATCAAATTGGTTTGACATGTTCAAAATTTGGCTTGGTGTGTGCTGCAACCTTTGTTTCTAAATGTTTGGTTGTAGTTGTTGACATTGATATTCCACCATTGGTTGAACTATTTGTTGACATTGTATAGTTGGTTGGACATATTGTTGAAATTAGACCATTGGTTGTGCTGGTTGAATATGTTGGATCATTGGTTGTGTCTCTTGGAAATGTTGGAGCTATTGAACAATTGGTTGTGATGGTTGAATATGTTGGATCATTGGTTGTGTCTCTTGGAAATGTTGGAGCTATTGAACAATTGGTTGTGATGGTTGAAAATCTGATTGATAGTAAACACATTCTTGTTCTTGTTGTGAAGGCACATAATGTTGTTGTCTCTTTTCTTGAAATTGTTTCATCATCTCTATTTGTGAGAGGAGAGCTGGTATGTCTGATCGTTCAATAAGAGATCTTACATCAATTGGCTCAATCTTTGGATTTTGACCTAGAAATTTTTGAAACATTTTGGACATTTGTGATCTATTCTTCTCAATGTTTTTCATTTTTTGTTCCAAAATCTCCTTTTCTTGAACTAGTTTTTCCTCTAGTTTTTGTATTTGGAGCCCTGTTTCATCATAAAAAGTTTGACCGATATTGCCTTGTTATTGGGTTGGATATAATTGTGATTGGCTTGGATTAAAATTCGATTGCATTGTTGGTTGATACGTCAAACTTTGTTGCATCATTGGTGCTTGGAACCTTGTTTCAATAGACATGTCACTATGCAAATGCAATATTTTTGGAATTTTTCAAGGATGATGTATGATATGCAACTAAATGCAAACTAAATAGATGAAAATGCAATCTATGGAAAGAATGCAACCTATGTTTTTGTTGTTTTTCAAGATTTGGACAAACTTTTGGAATGCAAACCTAAAGACTCAACCTTGGGAAGTTGAAATGAAGTCAAGACCTTAAAGGACAAAGGACCAAATGACAATAGGACAAATTGACAATGTCTCACCTATATGCTTGGATACTAAGCTAGGTTTGACAAAAATGATATTAATGAAAAGAAAAATTTTAGATAAGGTCAAGACTTCCTAACAACAACTTAAGATATCATCCAAAGTGTCGATTTTTCAAGTTTGACAAACCAAAATTTTGAGACTAAATGCAAGAAGGCAATGATTATGACAATGATTTAGGATATGACAATGAAATGCAAACTTAAGGAAATGATTTTAAACCTAAGTGCAAAATGAGGACGCTTGCAATGAAAAAGGACTAAAATGAAGGGAGATGACAATATGTCCTAGGACCTAAGTGGGACTATGCAAAGACCTAGCCTAAAGTGACATGAATTTTGAAACCAAGGTATTCAATGTTTTGACAAACCATGTTCAAATATTGGATGAATACTTAGACGGATTTGGACTTTTTGCTTTTGATTTTGTTTTGAACTGAAGGTTGTTGTTTTATGAGCACTTTTTAAAGTTTTATTTTAACTTTTGACAATCACGAAAGACATAATGTTTGCTTGACTTTGACTCAAGACAATCAAGCACATTTACAACAAATCCTATGGCTGGCAAGGGCAATATCTGTTGAATCCTCTATGCATAAAATACAACACTCAGCCGGACAGCTAGATGCTTGGTAGCACTGGCTCCCCCTTACAGTGCACTCACTTCTTGGGCATACCAAGCTTCGAGTTCAAGGGGAATCACTTCCCAAGAACTTGCTATCTCTAACTGATGAGTACATGATAGGTGTCTTCAGCATGCTCGCATCACAATGCTTGAGCCAACAGATAGAAGGATTTTGGCATCTAAAAACAAGAGATTCTAGTAAGGGCATCCATTTGGGTGGGTATTGATCCGGCGAATAAATCGTCACAATACCATTCCAACACCCATTGTCTACAACTTTCGTTGCATCCATAGTTATTTAGAGTGGTTTGGAAGAGCTTAGCTTTAGCCCGTCACCACTTTGGGTCGTTCCCTCTCACCAATGCCTGTGCAAAATTCTAGGAAAATCGGGAGGCAGGCCCAACTCTAAGGCTTAAAACATATAATCAAACTGAAAACAAACAAAGCATGCATCGTGTTCATTATCCTTTAAAAAACAAAATGTGCAACTACTTTAAAAATTTGCAAGCAAGATGTTTTAATGTGAGTCTTTGACCACGTCCTGCATAAGATTCGTTAGTAGTTGCATTTTTGTCTTCATCATACATAACGCCAAGATGCTGCACAGAGAATTAGTACCAAGGAAAAAACCTAATGCAAGAAACATATTGCAAACAAACAAACTTGCAAGAAAAACAACTAATTTTTACACCTGTTTTTAGCCTTACACAAGCGTAAATCTCATCAACACAGGCGCAGATCTCCTTAACATAGGCGTAGATCCCTCCTACAAAGGTGCAGATCTCAACTACACAGGCACAGATCCCTTCCACATAGGCATAGAATGCTTCAACATAGGCACAAAAGTGTCGAGAAAGCTCTGAGTTGCCCTGTTTCTTGAGTTTTTCACCTACAAACAGCTCAAAAAGCACTCAAAACATGGTTAAATGGTTAGTTCACACCGGGTTCACCAAAATGTAGACTAGGAAATTGAGGACGCATCAAAACAATACTAATTAGGACAACCACAAAACCTAAAACTGCAATGAAAGCAATCCTAATCTAATCAATGAAAACATGAAGATGAGATATTCAAAATGAAATCAAAGAAAACCAAATGCAAATATCTCCTTCATGTGGCTCCATTGTTCTTCTTTCACCTTCCAATTTGATGTTGTTCTCACCTACAAAGTGAATTTGCAAGTGGAAAGCAAGTTGTTGATGAAATTTGTAGCATAAGGTTACTCGAAAATGTGATTTATTTACTGATCTCAGAAACTCATCCAATTTATAGACAAATTGGAGAGAGGATAAGATTAGCATGAAATTGATATTAGAGGCAATTGATTTCAAAAATGGCAAAATTGAGTTGAAGGAAGAAGGTTATGACACCTTCTATGTCATGAATTATGACATATTGCCAATGCAAAGGTTAGAGGACTAAAAGCCTATGACATCTTGCTATGCCAATGGTATGACGCATGAGAAATTCATGCTTCCACCGAAGCACAAAAATAGGGAGAGACTAGAGATGAATTGATTAGGTGGAAATTGGATTTAGAAAATTAGAAAATGAGGTGAATTAATTAATAATTTTTCATTCATTAATTAATTTAATTGTGACAAGAAGACTTAGGATAAATAAATAAATTACTTAACCTAGAGAGAAAAATGACAAACAAGATTAAATGAATAAATCATAAAACCCTAGAAGATGAATTAGAAATGCAAGGATGACAATTAGGTCTTGACAAAAGATAATTGATATAGGTTCGATCATGATTTTGATTGACAAAGGATCAATGTTGATAAATGATTGAGATTGGGTGACAAGAATCAATGACAAATTGACCAAGATTGATAAGGAGATCAAATTGATAGGTGCCAATTGATGAGGAACAATGACTAATTGATCCAAATTGATATGATTGAAAAGGACAAGGATCAATGATGAATCGATCACAAAATGACGAGATTGATGAGAACAAGGATCGATGACAAATTGATCGCAAAATGACGAGATTGACGAGAACAAGGATCGATGACAAATCGATCTCAAAATGACAAGATTGACAAGAACAAAGATCGATGACAAATCGATCGCAAAATGATGAGATTGACAAGAGGACAAGGATTGATGACAAATCGATCGCAAAATGATGAGATTGATGAGAGGACAAAAACCCTAATTCTATCATCAATTAGGATTGATGATGTCCAAAATGATGATAAATGAGCACGCACACTGATGCGACAGGATAAGATCAACCAAAATCATGACTAAAGATTGTTATCGACAAGACCAAATTCAGAAGAGAGAAAAATGAGGAATGCAGAAGGACTCGATGCTCGCAAATGATAAAGACCAAGTGTGCAACATGGAAGAAATGTTAATGCGATGCAAAAACCCTAAAATAAGGCAATGCACAAATGTTAAAGTATGACTTCGCAAGCGTTGACCATTTTTAGACGTCTACACCTGCAATATCTTTTTTAGAAGAAAACAACAGGTAGGAAGAGAAAGAGGGAGAGTAACACAGATGATGTCCTATAGAATGATATTGGTGGGTATGCAAGAGTTCCCATGTTGTTACACAATGCCTGTCACCTAAAGAAATTAAAGTTTGTTGTGTGCATGGTAGTGGTAGTATATGATTATCATCACTTCTCAAACAACTTGGGATGGTACATATCCATGAAAGAAATCAAGTGTGTGATTCCTATGATCACAATCAAGATCAGTCTTATAACCTTGTAGATTTAATAGCATCATATGTTTTAGAACTTAGGCAGTACTCTTAGGGTTAGTTCAAGCTCTTACACTTCCTTTTTAGTGAAGCCACATTGTTTGTTCACTTGCAGTCTTGTTGTATGATGTTCTATTCATAACTTTAAATTTAATATATCATTTTATTAGCCCACCATATGACCCCTTATGTGTCATTAGAGGTCATATTATTTCCTAAGAGGTCATATGGTATCCTGTGACCCCTTAAGACCTCTCCTCTTTCCCTCCCCCCTACTCTCCCCCCTCTCCCTCCCTCTCTCTCCCTCTCCCTCCCTCTACCTATCTCCCTCTCTCTACCTTCCCCCCTCCTCTCTCTCTCTCTCTCTCTCTCTCTCTCCCTCCCTTCCTCCATACCCCTTCTTGTCTCCCACCCCCCTTTTCTCTCTCTCTCTCTCTCTCTCTCTCTCTCTCTCTCTCCCACCCCCCCTCTACCTCTCTCCATCTCTCTACCTTCCCTCCCCCCTCTTCTCTCCCTCCCTCTACATCTCCCTTCCCCCCCCTCTTCTCTCCCTCTCCCCTCTCCTCTCCTCTCTCTCCCTCTCCCCTCTCCTCTCCCTCCCTCCCCCCTCTCCTCTCCCTCTCTCTCCCTCTCCCCTCTCCTCTCCCTCCCTCTCCCCTCTCCCTCCCTCCCTCTCCCTCCCTTCCCCCCTCTTCTCTCCCTCTCTCCCTCTCTCTCTCTCTCTCTCCCACCCCCCTCTACCTCTCTCCATCTCTCTACCTTCCCTCCCCCCTCTTCTCTCCCTCCCTCTACATCTCCCTTCCCCCCCTCTTCTCTCCCTCTCCCCTCTCCTCTCCCTCTCTCTCCCTCTCCCCTCTCCTCTCCCTCCCTCCCCCCTCTCCTCTCCCTCTCTCTCCCTCTCCCCTCTCCTCTCCCTCCCTCTCCCCTCTCCCTCCCTCTCCCTCCCTTCCCCCCTCTTCTCTCCCTCTCTCCCTCTCTCTCTCTCTCTCCCACCCCCCTCTTCTCTCTCTCTCTCTCCCACCCCCCTCTTCTCTCTCTCTCTCTCTCTCTCTCTCTCTCTCTCTACCTCTCTCCCCTCTCTCTACCTTCCCTCCCCCCTCTTCTCTCTCTCTCTCTCTCTCTCTCTCTCACCGCCCTCTATCTCTCTCCCTCTCTCTACCTTCCCTCCCCCCTCTTCCCTCCCTC